>NW_019233522.1:106973-113079 GCF_002742605.1 Olea europaea var. sylvestris
TTGTGGGGGGGGGGGGGGGGGGGGGGGGGGGGGGGGGGGAGGCATTATTCTTTATTCAAATTCCATCTTTATCCACCTTTTCACATGTTGATTAGATTCAACTCTTATCAGAAGCCTGACGCACACAGTTTGCATTAACAATGAAGGAGTGACACAAACTAGAAAATGCAACGTCATTAGGAGGGCGTCGTGCATGTATTCGGGAAACTTGGTAATTCTAGATTGCAGGAAACAACAAGGGTCTTGTTTGATTTTGCTTATTTGAGGATAACTTTTCTCTTCTACATTTATTTTCAACTACACATTTAAAATCCTTTTTTAAAAACATTTTTGCATAGTTTTTTTTCTACTTTTTAACTACAAGTTTACAAAAAAATATATTTCAAAGAATCACCTCTCAAAAAATATTTATCAAACATGCTCTTAGAATTAACTAGATTAAGAGCTCATTTGGTACGGATTAAGATCCGATTTAAATCTAAATTAAAGTCAAACAATCAATATTAATCATATCTTTTATGAGTCCTACAATTTTTCAGCAATACATTTCGAAAATTTCTATTACAATCTACTAGAAAATCTAATTTTAATCCCCCAAACACTATCTAAATTTTGTAATTTTGGTGGCCATATAATCTTCTAGCATGAGTAATAAATTCATTGGCTTCATAGTTTATAGAGGCTTTACATGACTGATCCTAAGCCTAACAAGTAGTGTGCTGAGTTATGCTGCTGCTGTAATTTTGCCAACCCTATTTAGATTTTAGCCTATGTCTGGTCTGACTTTTTTGACAAGAGATGATGTGGTGTCGATTTTTAATTAGGACAATTAAAATGGAATTTCTTCCATCAATTTGTGACTTTTTGCTGTAAAATTGAATTTGTCCTTGATTGAATTTCAATTGTGGGAAAGAGTAACAAAATTATGCTTCACAGATCTTGTGAATTTAGTGAGAGGGCATTTCGATCTTTAGACAAGCTTATTGAGGGATACATATGGCACTTGGAGAAATAATGTAGACATCCAAGTTATAGCCTACACAAACGTTTGCTTCCACCAGCCTTGGTTGCCTGTTTGGGAGTGATTTTTTCCCTCAAAAATTAATTTTTTGATCATTATTTTACTATTTCAGCCGTCATATTTGACTTGTTCTCTTACAAATAGACCCTACTTTTTCCCTAAAAATAAAAAAATCAATTCTTAAAATCACTTCCAAACAGACTCTTACCAAACAGGGGCTTAGTAATCAATAAAAAAATTTCGACTTTATCGAATGTCTTCATTGATGGGTGGACGGCTGTTGAATTCAAGACTTTTATCTATCGAAAAATCAAGTTTAACTCCTTGCGCAAGATTGGTAAAGCTTAAAGTAGTGATTCTACAAATTTGTTGATAATAAGTAACAAGTTAGGTATTCTATGAAATGTATTATCAAGTTAGGTATTCTATGAAATGTATAGATAAAATTATGTTTGATTAATTTAAATTAAAATAAAGCTTCCCTAAATATGCATGAAGCGATCTAATTATTTTAATTCGTTGAAAATTATTTAACATATGATTTAAATGAGATATACGTGTGATCATATTTATGACATGTTTAGTATAATTTTGAAAAGCCAAAAGAAGATTAAGAGGCAAAAACCTATTTTTAAACTTGTTTGATTAATTTTATGAAAAAAAAATTCTAATTATAAAATTTTTCAGAGTAAACTGATCCAACGTGGCTCCTTTTACTTTCCGAGGAGAGAATCATTTGTGCCCTTCTCGCTCCTCCCGTGCTCGGTGCTCCCACCCCAGTCCACCCTTGCAACCGATACACCAGTAGCGGGTAATGCTTGACGTACCCAGAATTGCCAAAGAGAGTGAAGGTTTATGCGGATTGATTTGGAACTAGATTAACCAAGGGCGAGTAAGATTGTATAAGCTGAATTTTCGACGTTCTGGGAGAAATTGATTAACTTTAAGGCCTATTGTCACCATGATCTTTGATTGTTCTCTTTAATGAGCAAATTGTGGCATCATAATTACAAAATTTACCGTTTACTGTGACTTTGTGGCTATGTAATTTCTTAATGTGCTTTGGCAGAGTTTTATTATCTTTCACTCTCTATACCTTATAGAACATTTGGACATCACTTGAGCTTTGTCCTTGATTCTGCAACTAATCTAGCTAAGTAGATTCTCCATCCTTCTTCTTGACCATGTGGGTAGGGATGGGGAATGGTCAGTGGCCTGGGAGTAGGGTAGGGGCAGGTGCTGGGGGTGTACGAGAAAAACTTGTGCAGCTCACGTATCATTTTAATGACAATTTGGATGGTTATTTTGGACTACGGGTGCTGTGAAAGTGAAAGGTTGGGAACAACTAGAAAAACAGGTCAGATTTCAATCCACCATTTAATTTCCTTCTATTAAAAAGCATATCATGTAGATTGTCCCCTAGCCTAACTAACATTCAACATGCTATATATAACTGCATTACCAATGCCTTGAAATGTAACATTGTCTTATGTTCATTGATCATTTTCCCACCTTCAACTATAAGAGAAGAACAGATAAAAAAATCCTCAACCATATAAGATTCATTTCATTCAAGGTTTCTTGCATATTTTTTTCTTTCTCTCTTGATAATATGGATCCTGGTGATGATCTTTATAGAACCAGTAGTAGCCTGAGAGTAAATAGCTTTTCAACTTGGAGGAACCATGGTTTGGAAGTTTTCTCACGTTCCAGGCGAGAAGACGACAATGAAGAAGCTCTAAAGTGGGCCGCACTCCAAAGGCTTCCCACTTACGATCGTTTGAGGAAAGGTATATTATCAGGATTGCAAGGTGACAGCAATGAAGTTGATGTACAAAATCTTGGATATGAAGAAAGAAAATTGTTGCTTCAGAGGCTAGTAAAGGTTCCCGAGGAAGACAATGAGAAATTCTTGATGGGACTAAGGAGCCGACTTGACAGGTAAAATTAAAATTTTGTCAATCTGATTTACAGAGAAAAATAAGGTCTTGTGTGATGGCTAAATGCCACATAAAGCCATCTATAATGGGTAATGAGCCGTAACATATGTAGGTTTTCTAGAAGGTTACTGGAACGGTCACAGATTTCTGTGAAACTTACATTTGAATCAGTTTCTAAATTTCAAGAGTTACACTAAATTGCATAAATTTTTTCAGAGTTGGAATTGATTTGCCAACAATTGAAGTCAGATTTGAGCATCTAAATATTGGTGCAGAAGTCTATGTAGGCAGCAGAGCATTGCCTACCTTCTTTAACTTCTTTGCTTATGTATTGGAGGTAAACAACTGCCTCTTTTCATAAGTTATACTACTGTTTTCCTGGCAAATTAAAGGGGATATTATCTGACTAATCTTCAATTCTATCTGAAAGGGTTTCCTAAACTATCTACATATGCTCCCAAGCCGAAAGAAGCACCTTTCTATCCTGAAAGATGTCAGTGGAATCATCAAACCTTGCCGGTGGGGAACATAAACTGATAATGACTTAATACGTACATTCAATTTAGACACTATGACATGTTTGGTAACATGGAATGAATGGCAATGGACACTATTGAGGAAGAAAAAGATTGTGCCTTGTGGCCATGTTCATTATTGCGTACCAAACATGCACCATATATTTATGTGTTACTTGGCCAAAACTGATGTTTCATTTGTTATCCAAAGGTTGACATTGCTTTTAGGTCCTCCAAGCTCAGGGAAGACAACACTGTTATTGGCTTTGGCTGGAAAGCATGATTCTGCTTTAAAGGTTGTCACCATAACATTTATGATGTAGTATTGGACATGACTGGAGCACATAGTAGGCAATAATTTGGCTTATTTTCTTTCTCAGTACTGTCTAGTACACCTTACCAATCAAACCATTAACTCTTTCATTATTCACCATTATTTTAATAGTTTTGACCTACAAACTAATTAATTCTACAATGTCAGTTTTCCGGAAATGTGACTTATAATGGACATGGAATGAATGAGTTCGTAGCCCAAAGAACTGCAGTATATATTGGCCAGCATGATGTCCACATCGGAGAAATGACTGTAAGGGAAACCTTGGAATTCTCTGCAAGATGCCAAGGGGTTGGATCTCGTTATGGTCAGTAAAGGGCATTTTTTTTCTTTCTTTTTTTCTTCGCAACCACGTTTCAGTAGTTAAGAAGTCGCTGGTAAATCTTAGGGATGCAATGGGGCCAGTCAGCGACGAGGCCGGCTGCCCTGCGGGGGATTTTTCCTCCTGGGACTGGACAGCCACCGCCCCGTTTATATTTTGGGAAAATTTCATAACTAATGAGATATCTATTACCCATTTCAAAAGTAAGAATACAAGTTTAAAATTTCAAAAAATAGATATTTATTAAAATTTATTTATAATTTAATTAATTAATTATATATTTTATAAATTAAATATATTAAGATCACGGATCTATATAATTTGATCACAGATTCATAATTTAGTTAGTCACATATTATTTTTCGATCATAAATCAGAATTTTTTTAATGTCACAAATTATTTTACAATGACAATTCAAAACTTTTGTATGTCTCAATTTGCTCGTCTATCACATATCAAAAATTTATACGTTACAATTTATTTATAGATTACAAATCATAAATATTATAGCTCACAACTTATTAAACAGTAACAAATTATTAATTTTTCAAGTCACGCATTATTTTTTTGCCACAATTTATCTTTCTTATTGGGCACAAAATAACCAATTTAATGATCACAATCAATCAATTAACTTTTGACCACCAGCAAAGAACCATTGCCTCCAATAGTACCACGTCACCGCCATAACCGCCACTATCACCCGATAGCAACACCACTGTCTTAAACAAAATCAACACATCCACCTCGACAGATCACAGCCACCAACATCTCACCATCACCATCGCACCGACTGCCACGACCATCGCCCCCACCACCCTCAAAGCATGGAAGCTGCCATCACCACACTCTTAACAACCAAAACCACCTTAACCACCGCACAACACCACCACCATCACATTACACAGCCAGATCCACTACCATCACCACAACCGCTAGATTCGTCACCACACAACAAACACGCCATCACCATCACCATCACCCCAAATTCGACACCACCAACCACCACCCCAGATTTGACACCCACCACCGCACCTCACTGCCTGATGCACCATCAACCACCACCAGATCTGACATTGCAGCCACCACCACTACAGCACCACCACTAGCAGAGGCACCGTTGTAGATTTGGGCAACAATAGAGCTCCGCCTAATTGCGCCATTGTCATCGAGGAACAGCGAGGCATTGCTACGCGTAGCACCTCCTCGCTGCGCATAGCTTCGCCGTCTGCAGTAGCGATGACCGAATAAGGGGGGAGACTCAACGATGCACGACTGACTATCACCTTGTCGTCGCCGATGAGAATGGTTCCAGAATGGATGACCGTGGAGAGGGAGAGAAGAATGGATACTGAGAAGAGAGGAGGAGAAATGATTTACGGTTTGGGTAAATGTACTAGTGTTTGGATTGAAAAATCTGATTTGTGAAAATTGAAACCTTCCATCTGATTTTAGAACACTGGTTTTTTAAAGTTGGATTTTGTGTAATTTTCACTTATATTTTTCTATATATCTTTTTCTGAGGTGATTTGGATATCGACTAATGACCTTGGTTAATTGTTTCGGTTTCAGGCATAAAAATGTTAAACTGAGGAGCTTTTATACAAATTTTAATTTTTCAAAAAATAAATATATAATCGGAAAGGGGTGCTCTGCCTCGTCAAAGCGGGGTACTAGGTTTGTTGGATCAAATTTCCTTTCCTAATTTAATCTTGATGTAATAATTGTGTAGATATGTTAGCAGAGTTGACAAGAAGGGAAAAGCAAGCCAATATTTACCCTGATTCACATATCGATCTCTACATGAAGGTAAGAATCAGACAACATATGATGAAGACCCTTGTCTTCGACATGAAACAATACAAAAGACTAAAAGCGTGTTCTGCTAAGCCTAAACAAAAAATATAAAAGTTGCTTTTAAATATATATATATTTTTTATCTTGAAACATGTTTGAATAACTGCCTTTTTTTC
>NW_019233522.1:113169-118888 GCF_002742605.1 Olea europaea var. sylvestris
CCTAAACAAAAAATATAAAAGTTGCTTTTAAATATATATATATTTTTTATCTTGAAACATGTTTGAATAACTGCCTTTTTTTCTTTATTTCAAGTAATAAAATTTACTTTTCTTTAATGTGACTCTTACTATCAAAATTAGTAACTTTCTTTCACCTCTACAAAAATGTTGCTTTAAAACTCATTTATTTTCTTGTTAAGTTTAAACTGTTAAGCTTAGCCAAACAAGCTATAAGCTTTTGTTACCAATAAAATAGTGTTGGCTATGTGTATCTTTTTTCCCTACTCTATTCGGTCCATTGCTATATTTACTAGAAGCTTTAAAGAAACTATAAATAGTTTAGTTTATCCCTCAAACAATTTAAACTTGTGGATGAACTGATTCTTCAACAAGGTACCTCTTTACTTCCATCTAACTAAGAAAATTCTGTGTCGGATAATTGGGAAAAAATAAAAAAAATAAAAATTGAAGGTATAAGTATAAATTATATAAATTCTTCCAAATTTTGCAACATAAACTTTGAAGGTTATGTGAAAGATTTCAGAAGCCTTTGGTATCCTTGTTGACTTACCAGCCAATTAATTTGGGATTGCGTCCCTACATTGTCCATCATCCTGGCATGAATTTGTACTCCAAATAGTGTCACTTTCGAACTTAAAATGATTCTTCAATCCAAATTATTGTAAGTCTATTTGATTTGCTTAGATAATCTGATTAAAATACCTCCCAAGACATTTTAAGGTTTGTTTGTAAGGTGAAATGTAAAATAATCAACAATATTAAGGAAAAACGTAAACTAAATGTTTGTCTATTAAATTAGTCAGTCTTGTTTAGTACAATGCACCAACCAAATAATGCATTTTATAATCTAGTAATTGTGTAGTATTTTTCGTTTTTTCTTTAATCTGAAGAATACTAAACTGTAGGCTGCAGCAGCTGAAGGACAAGAATGGAGTATAGTCACAGATTATATTCTCAAGGTACAAGCACTGAATCTTTTCCATTTCATGTAAAATAATATAAAATTGGACAAACTAATGATCCTGTTAATTTCTTTTCAGATATTAGGCCTGGAAACTTGTGCAGATACCTTGATTGGAGATGAACTGATAAGGGGAGTATCTGGAGGGCAAAAGAAACGCGTTACTACAGGTATACAGAAAACTTCATTTTTGATGATTTATTGAATGATTTTATACTAGATTTTAACATTAATTTAATTAAATAAATCACAGGTGAAATGCTGGTTGGGCCAGCAAATGCACTTTTTATGGATGAAATATCCACTGGATTGGACAGTTCCACAACATTCCAAATTGTAGATTCGCTTAGAAAATATGTCCATATTCTCAAAGGAACTGCTATTATATCACTCCTACAGCCGGCACCTGAAATATATGAACTATTTGATGATATAGTTCTGTTATCTGATGGCCAAATTGTTTATCAGGGCCCCAGAGAATACGTGCTCGATTTTTTTGAATCCATGGGTTTCAAATGCCCAAAGAGGAAAGGGGTGGCCGATTTCTTGCAAGAAGTAGGTAATCAATGATAATAAGGTCCATATCAAGATAGTTACTGTTAGAGATATGGAAAGACTGTTGCGATGTCCCTAATATTATCCAGATTCTACATTTTGCATATTCTATGAGATAATCTTCAATAATTATTTGATTTTTAATTATTGTCACCCAATTTTCCTATTCCTTCCGGTGCTTCTTGGCCCCAACCATATTCACTTAGTAGTTCTTAACACACGAGGAAATATTAACTTTGATGCAGGTGACATCAAAGAAAGATCAATGGCAATACTGGTCGAGTATAGAGGAGCCTTACAGATTTGTGACTGTCAGTGAATTTGTGAAGGCATTTCAGTCATTCCATGTTGGGCAGAGTCTGAGAGATAATCTTGCATATGCATTTGACAAAAGCAATAGTCACCCAGCTGCCTTAACAAGAAGAAAGTATGGTGTGGGAATGAAAGAATTTGTGAAAGCATGCATCTCAAGAGAACTCTTGCTAATGAAAAGAAACTCATTTTACTACTTGTTCAAGCTTTGCCAGGTGCGTAATTCAGCCCAGAGTCTGCTAATAGGATGGATAAATTGAGACTATATTCTGCAAATACGTGTTGTGTTGAATATATTTGTCATTTCTTTATTTTCTGATTTTTTCAGATTATTATAATGGCATCTATAGCATTGACACTGTTCCTACGAACTACGATGCACCAGGACAACATGCAAGATGGAGTAATCTACATTGGTGTTCTTTTTTTAACTCTCACTATATTCATGTTTAATGGAATGCCAGAGATGTCCATGACAATTAACAAGCTTCCAGTCTTTTACAAACAACGGGACTTTCTTTTTTATCCCTCATGGGCATATGCGCTTCCCACATGGATCCTCAAGATCCCTATAACGTTTGTTGAAGCGGCTGTATGGATTTCTCTCACTTACTATGTTATTGGATTTGATCCCAATGTTGTGAGGTAAACACTACTATGGCCGTTTGCTAAGATTCCTTGTATTGATTTTTATTTTTTTCCCTTTTCTTCAAGTGATTGTTGATCAAGAATCTTTTTTGCAGATTATTCAAACAATACTTGGTAATCTTGCTTACAAACCAGATGGCATCTGCATTGTTCCGACTGATTGCAGCAGTAGGTAGGAACCTTGTTGTTGCAAACACCTTTGGATCATTTGCTTTGCTCCTACTCTTTGCCCTGGGTGGTACGGTATTGTCACGAGGTATAAAACACAAATCAAGTATTTCTTGAATTGAAAAAGGTTTACATAGAGATATTTCTTTTAATTCCAAACTTTTGGATGATTCCTCAGACAAGATAAAGAAATGGTGGAAATGGGGTTTTTGGTCTTCACCGTTGACGTATGCACAGAATGCAATTGTTGTGAATGAATTTCTAGGGAACAACTGGAAAAATGTAAGTCTGTATCTCAGAAATTTGTGGCATATTTCCAAGCATCCTTATGTGTCAAAAGAAACTGATTTCGGATTTCTTCCTAAGGTTGTCCCATATACAAACGAAACATTAGGAGTTTTTATTCTAAGTTACCGAGGATTCTTCACCGAAGCATACTGGTATTGGATAGGAATTGGGGCTTTATTTGGATTCACTATCTTGTTCAACTCCGGTTTCATGCTGGCTCTTGCTTTTCTCAAGCGTGAGTGTCTCTAATTCCCCTTCTACCAACAATTTGATCAGAATTCATTCAATATTTATCATAATTCCATATTCTACAGCTTTTGGAAAGTCTCAAGCTGTTTTGCCTGATGAAAATCAATGCAATGAGAAAGAAGCTGGAATTAGAGAAAGTACTCAGATGGTATCCCAAAGAATTGATGTAGGACCAGTGGCATCTGAAGGTAATGGAGTTCCCACTAAACGCATTTTTTTCTGTTCTCAGTAATGGTGCGCAAGACTAAACATTATTATGAATAAAATTTTAACTTATTTTTCTTTTTCAATACAACCTAGTATTACTATCCAATCCTCTCTACCAAAAAAGTATAAAAATATTTCTCAGTTATCAAGGTTTTTTTTGCTAAACAAACTTAAATACATTCAGGGTTAGCAGAACAAAGTAGAAAAGCTATCGGGTGTGGATCCTCATCCATGAGGACAGCTGCCATTATCGAGCCTAATCAAAAAGAGAGAAGGGGAATGATTCTTCCGTTCGAACCCCATTTCATTACTTTCAATGAAATTGTGTACTCTGTTGACATGCCACAGGTAATCCTATATTTTATGTTGCATTTTCCTAGGTTTTTCGTATCCATGTCTTTTGTTGGAAACTATTTGTTGAGAAACTATGGTCTAAATGCGTCAGACCATTTATTATATGTATTACAGGAAATGAAAGATAAGGGTATTCTTGAAGATAGATTGGTGCTTCTTAACAGAGTAAGCGGAACTTTTAGGCCAGGTGTTCTCACGGCTTTAATGGGTGTTAGTGGGGCTGGTAAAACAACTCTTATGGATGTGCTGTCCGGTAGGAAAACTGGAGGTTATGTTGAGGGAAATATTACAATTTCGGGGTATCCAAAGAGGCAAGAAACTTTTGCTCGGATTTCAGGATACTGTGAACAGAATGACATTCATTCTCCTCATGTTACAGTTCAAGAATCCTTGTTTTTCTCAGCATGGCTGCGGTTGGCTTCAGACATTAATGCTGAAACTAGAAAGGTTAGATTGCCTGTATTGAATAGTCTATTGGATTAAAAACTAGAGTTGAGAGCCATTCATTAAAAAAACCTAGTTATCAATGGGAAACGAGGCTTAATAGAGCTTTACATGATCTGTCAATTTATCCTCTTTAAATATGTCAGATATGAAATTGATCTAATCCTCTATGTTTATTTATCGGGCTTCATGATGAAGTCAGAACGACTTGCTCCTTCTTAAAGGTTGGGGACTTGCTAATTGGACAATATGTTGAGGACCAATGCTGCAATAATATTTTAAAAACGATTCACATTTGCAGATGTTCATCACCGAAGTCATGGAGCTTGTTGAACTTACACCATTAAGAGGTGCACTAGTTGGACTGCCAGGAGTCAACGGTCTCTCAACTGAGCAGCGGAAGCGGCTTACTATTGCAGTCGAGCTGGTGGCAAACCCCTCTATAATATTCATGGATGAACCGACTTCAGGGCTTGATGCAAGAGCTGCTGCAATTGTAATGAGAACGGTCAGGAACACTGTAGACACTGGAAGAACAGTTGTATGCACCATCCATCAACCCAGCATTGACATATTCGAAGCATTCGATGAGGTAAAAAATGAGTTGACGGACAAAGGAAATCTTTACGCAAGTTAGGCTAAGCTTAATAAGTTAAAATTTCATCTTTATCTTTTTTAATCCAAGCAATAAATAACTTTTTTAAGCTTAGCCAAACATGACCTCTAATGGGGTACTTATTTTCCATTTTTCTGTTAATTGGTTCGTGCTTAATACTTTTGGCAGCTATTTCTGATGAAACAAGGAGGACAGGAGTTATATGTCGGGCCATTGGGACCTCATTCTAGCCAACTGATCAAATATTTTGAGGTGAGTAGCAAGTAAAAGAAAGAACAAGAAACGCTCTTCCAGTTCTCTATGTTAAACTGCTAAAGCAGGATTTTCTGTTCAATGAAGGGAATTGAAGGAGTGAGCAAAACAAAAAATGGTCACAATCCCGCAACTTGGATGTTGGAAGTTACTTCTTCGGCACAGGAAATGGCTTTGGGGGTTGATTTTAGTGAACTGTATAAGAACTCAGAACTCTACAGGTCAATTCATGACTTCATTCACTGAACAGATAATTGATGCGAGAAAATATAATGGCTAAGCTTAAAAATGATAAAATGAAAAAGCAAAGTTACTTTCAACTTTTTGATTCCAAATATGTTTGGATAACTTTTATGTTTTCCAAGTAAAGTAAAAATAAAAAAGGGTTTCTTAATTTCAAAATAGTTCTTACTATACTTTAGAAATAACTTGCTTATTTTCGAATTTGACAAATAAAAGAACAATTCATTTTAAAACTCAGAAGTAAATTTGCTTACAACTGAACGTTTTAAGCTTATCTAGACGTGTCTCGAGCAAATATTTCATGTGAGTTGCTGCCAAAGGTTGCACTTACATATGGAACTTTTCAGGAGGAACAAATCTCAGATCAATGAACTAAGTACACCACGGCCTGGAACGAAAGA
>NW_019233522.1:120287-170488 GCF_002742605.1 Olea europaea var. sylvestris
CCAAACCTTTCAATATAGTTGCACAACTAGTCACCAACGATGCATATCATCCAAAACTCTAAACTCTATTAAATCATAACGCTATATTATGGCCAACTTTATGAAGTGCACTCCTATGGTGCACTGACACTCCTACAAAGGCGGTGTCCATGTTCAATACACATCATGTCGTGTCTGACATTATGCCCTCGTTTGGCCCCCATTCTCCTTTTCATTCTTTTTCTCTCTCTTATTTTTAATCACACAATTTTCCATAAAATAATATTACACGTAAAACAAAATTTTTTCGTTCTTTTTCAACCATACATTTTTCAAAAAAATACTATTCCAACCAATAAAATTTGGATAGAATGGGGGCCAAGCGGGGGCTATATCCATGACATGGGTCTGACAAGCCACGTGATATGTCCTATTTTTTGTATATTTGATATTTCTAATGTTCAGATACTTAATGGATATTCCTCGAGTAAATGGTCGACATTGAATTTGCCGTATACTATACTTTAAATTAAATAAATAAAGATATAATATATAAATTTAATGTATTAAAAAATTTAAATCCAGTTGTCTCTGTGTGTGGCGTACTTTTTAGAAAAAAAGCATGTGTCCACATTGCTTGTCCGTGTTCGTTCTACTTAAGGCAAAACTCTTAACGGTTTTCTCTTCACGATGTTGCTCCTGTGAGGGTTACATAATTCATCTGACTTCTAGATAGTTTCCATCATTGGAGACTAGCTGTGCAACTATATTGAAAGGTTGGGAAACTTGCAAGTCAAGAATTAGATTGGAGACCTGAGTCGAGATATAATTGTTTCTTAATTGGTCTCTTTCGTTGACAACAGAGGATTCCAGTGTGGTGGAGATGGTACTATTGGGCATGTCCTCTTTCTTGGACATTATATGGCCTACTTGTGTCACAGTTTGGTGATATGGAGGACGTGCTTGACACACAGCAAACAGTGAAGGAATTCTTGAGAAGTTTCTATGGATTCAGACATGATTTTCTCGGAGTAGTTGCAGTTGTCATTGTCGGATTCACAATTATATTTGTTTTCACATTTGCCTTTTGCATCAAGGTAATCAATTTCCAAAGGCGATAGTGCTGAATTATTACTTGGATACTATCTAGATAACTATACACTGTTGCGGTTTGTGACTATTAATTTGCTAAATATAATGCAGTTTGACAATTTATTTACGTCGATGGGTCAAACATGTTTGGTTGTGCTAATAAAAATTAAAAAACATCATCTTTTAAGCCAAATAATAAAAAGAAGAAAAAAAAAAAAGTTCCATGTTCGGGTCCCTCGTCTGAATTTAGTTATGTTGATTGATTTCATAATTCTACATTCAGTTCTTGATATACTTCTGCTAATGTCTTTTTAATAAACAAAACAAAATAATAAGTGAAGGGAAATGTTGTCCAAACGAATTGCTCAGCAGCACTGAATGAGGTTAATAGTAATTCTGAAATTCCAGTCAGTATATGAATGAACATCAGGTTTTGCTACATGGTTACTCGTACACAGGAAACAAAATGCAAAGACCTCTCATCAATCAAATCATAATCAACACTGGTTTAGAATCAAACCAAAAAATGATCAAGTGTGACCTCAAAAGGAAATGAGGCACGAAAAAACAGAGGATTGCAATACTAATATGAGTTAGCCCTTCTACGCTGAACCAAATTCAGCAGACCACTTCTCGTGCTTTTCAATATCAGCTGCTGAAACACTTGGTTGAACCTTAGTCAAGGCTTCTAAAAAATCGCACATAGCAACGGGATCATTTGAAATCTCATCCTTGGACATGTTCTTGATCTCATCACGTGTCTTTCCTGCTATCTTACGCCTCATGCCATTCAAAGAAGCATCCCGGCAAACATTTGTTAGATCGTCTCCACTGTATCCCTTTGTCCTACGAGCCACTTCATCAATATCCACATCTGAAGCCACCTGATATCTCAGCATGTACGTATATTGCAAGTAAACAAAATGAGAATCTACCAATAATTGTCAAACGAAGAATATATATCCTGCTTAAGAATCGAAAACTACATAGATGTGAGTTGAGCAATGATAGTGCCAGCACAAGAAACCTGATTCCGGCCATTCAAAGCAGTTTAAATTTTGATAATATATTTGAATTCCAAGTTGGCAGAATCCCAAATCATGACCTTATGAATACCCAACCGGACCCATTAATAAACTTGCCTGGTGCCCTCTAGGCAGTAAGACTTACCTCAACAGTTTTCAAATTGATCTTTATTAGCGCCTTGCGACTCTCAAAATTTGGAAGTGGAATGTATATTCTCTTCTCCAGTCGCCTCCTGCATTAATCATTGATGTATCAGATCAAAAACCACCCTACGAAGAACATCAAGAAATAAAATCAAATAAGAAGAAAGTGAACGAAACAAGACCAGACCTCAATGCCTCATCTATATCCCAAGGAAAATTTGTAGCTGCTAGAACCATCACTATCTTGCGAGTACCATCTTCATTGATGGAAGAAGCGTTGACGCCATCTACCTGAACTAGAAGCTCTGATTTGACCCGTCGGGATGATTCGTGCTCTCCTGATGCCCTAAAAATTAGTTTCATAAAAAGGGGCTCGACGTAAATACATATGAACATGTGTGAATTCGACAGTAAAAAATAAGCTTTCCTTCATCTGAAGTACAAGTATAAAGGCAGTTCAATTGTGTCTGTAAGGTATTTATGCAAGCAAGACAAAACAGACTGACCAAAAAGATTCGGCGGACTAAAATGGAGAATTCGATTAGTATTGAAATGTAAGCAGATCTATGTCGTACATGCATTTGGGTACCCCAACTCACATAACTGCTGAAATGACTGTAGAGGAATAAAATCAGGCAAGATGGCCCATTTGCCAAATTTAAAAATTGTCTGTACAAAATAATAAAATTCTTACCCTCGAGCATTGCAAAGAGAATCAATCTCGTCAATGAATATTGTACTAGGAGCATGAGCTCTTGCAAGATCAAACAAACACCGGACCATTCGTTCACTCTCCCCACGCCACTTTGAAGCCAGGGTAGCAGAAGAAACGTTGAAAAATGTTGTACCACACTCAGTAGCAACAGCTTTAGCTAGAAGTGTCTTCCCAGTACCAGGAGGGCCAAACATGAGTACACCTTTCCACGGTCTCCTAATTCCCTGAAACGAAATACATATCAAAGATTAAATGTCATAATCCATGCATGTAGGGAACGAGCAATGGAAGGACAATCTCTATTTTAAGTCTAGATATATAAATCTCTCTCTACATTTAAGGAACAATAAATGAATCGCCCAAAGTACTTCTACTGTCGTGCTCTGAATAATGCGACATGAAATCAGCCATGAAGAGAGCGGAATAAAATTTGAGATATACACGGGCTGACATATTACGTGTATCGTCACGCATCAAATATATAGCTGAGAGCAGAATAAAACATGAGATATATACAGGCTGACATGTTATGTGCATCGTCACGCATCAGAGATTCCATCATATCAAATTAATTGCATATTTAATACTAAAACTACAGAATATCAAGTGACTTTGAGGAAGATGGGGGTAAAAGATTCAAAGTAAATTTATTAAGCTTCGATTAATATCTGATACCTGGAAATACTCGGGCATCCACAGTGGAAGAACTACAGCTTCTTCTAAAAGTCTTTTTGCTTCGCTCAACCCAGCCACATCATCCCATCTGACACCAGGACTGGTTTCCAAGACATCCCTTTCGAGCATAGCAGCCAAGTCTGCATCAGGCCCTTCATATTGCACTTTTTTCGGCTTTCCATCTTCAGCATCATCACCATTCTGACAATTGCAACAAAAATCAGAAAGAAGCACATGAAGAATAGTACAACCAACCAATCGTGAATACAGAACCTACACTGGATTCAGGGTAATAAGAAGCCAGCAACTCAAAGTAAGTAATATATCTATTCCCTCTGTAAGTAAACATTTCTATACTCCCTTTGAAAGGGCAAAAGCTAAGGCCTCATGGAAAAATTTCAATATTCCTATTGCATAATGAATCTCCACTATGTATGTAGATTTCATGCACAGAAATTTGTGCATAAACTTTGCAAAATACATATCTAATATAGGACATCAAGAAACCAGAAGGACAGAGAAGGGGAATTAAGAGGAGAAATACTTCAGGTAAGTTAATCTATTTACATATAAAAATAAATAAATAAAAACTAAAAATAAAATTGTAGGTATTTAGATAAATAATTAATTATTAAACTACTCAAAAAGTTTAGCATGTTTGTTGAAAGATATTGAGAACACTGTTTGACATTTAGTTGCATAAGAAATGATTAGAAGATTGAAACTCAGATACAATGTTCAAGCCTTAATTATATCACATGATTAGATAAACAGATCAAAATTCTAAACCAAGAACTCTCTTAATAATCAGTCTGATAAACGTGACAAGTCTGTATGAATATGCACAATTGGAAATTCAAACATATCTTCATTCAACTTGCCAACATCTTAGGTTCTCTATTGTTGAATCTGTGTATTCATTTGTTTAAATTTTGACATCAAAAGGAATATTGAATAGGAAAACAAGTAGTATTAACTCAAGGAATCTTGGACGACTACGTACCCTTTGTAAAAGTATAGGTCATACAAAACTATGGCTAAAAGAACTCAAGGACCATGTGATCAGACTCTCAAATATCTCCATGGACAGTTCTTACATGAACTGAAGCAGTAACTATGTACTCTAAATGATAACCACACCAATCCCTCAGGATCTTGGATACCCCAATCTTCAATGTCATAATAGAGTTCATCAAATAAAGGAGAGGCGAAAAATTTTAATCATATTGAGGTGTAAATATTTAAATTTTAAACGGCTGGTAGGACAATTTGAATTCATCTTTTCTAGGAGCTAGAAAAGTTAGCAAGAGTAGATGCTCAAAGCAAAAGCTTAGACATTTAATTAGAAAAACCACTTCAAGTGTATCTGGCCTGAACCAACACTTCTGCTGTGCTTTGAAAGATAACAATGAAATAAACATGCCTCCTTGACCAACGGCATTCGAATAACATGAACACTCGCTTTTCATTATCTTTTCTCATATCAAAAGTGGAGAGAAGAAGAATTGTGCAGTGCATACCTTAATAACCATTGATGAAATAAAATGACCTGACATTACACTAATTTTCTAATTAGACACCTTAGATAATTTGTACATTAATTGCTAATTAGAACTATAGTTGGAATGCTTGTATATTGTAATGGTTCTGCTAATAACATTGTCATGGATCTATTTTGTCATTTGAATGGTAACACTTCCTAGTCTTCCCAACCACCAATAAGGGAAGGGTGACATTCCCCATTTAATCACCAATGTCTCAAATAGAATCCTAGGCAATTGATCTTGCATAAAGCAAAAGAATTAGTTAGCTAACCTAGTACCTCATAACAGAGAAGAGTATACTTTTTCCAACCCATAAGTAAAAATGCCAACATCATTAAACAAACTACATCTCCAGAAGAAAAACTTACTACTGAATCTGCTTTTCCAGAGGCCAATTTCCCAGCTCCCTTCTTTGCAGTAGTTGATGCTCGAACTCCGGTGTTCGACTTACTAGAGCCACCTGTCCTTCCTCCACGACCAGCTGTTCCTGTTTTTGTGGAACCTCCACGTGCCCAAGTCCCGTCTTGTGGTGACTTCCTCATGCCAACTTGACCAGTTCTTGTAGGTCTTCTACTCGAAGGATCTCGAGTAGGAGGTCGCCACACATCGGGATCATCCATTGGAGCACTTGATGACACTGGATACTCATCCAATGGCTGAAATACAAAGGACGACTTCGTCGAAATTGGAGGTGAATTAGGCCGCCTGCCAATAGGAACCTCCTTGAACGACCTTTTCTCAGCATCTAATTGCTTCACAACCTCCGCTTCTTCTGAAATTGCTTTCTTCGCATTCATCCATTTCGTACGCAGTAGAGGGTCCTCGACTGTATTTAAATGCCTAAAATTCAGGAAAATGAAGAACAAGATATAAGAAATTTTAAACAAAAGATTTCAACACGAGAGAGTTAATGACAGCAATTTCTTCGTAAACATGTAGAATACTTTTATAACCTGATACTTTAGCTTTATAACTGTAATACATAAAACCATAGGACAAGCTAAAAACCCCAAAAATACAAAATAAAAAAAAAAAATCAGCTATATTTCGATGTACTTTCCCCGAATTTCCATTCCAAGTTAGAAATTTATCAAATTCGAATCTGAGCTCTGTTATGAGGAGGAGAAGCAAGGAGGCCAACTGAGGTTGGGAAAGAAAGGAATAGGGAGACCAGAGCAAGACAAGCAGATGAAGAAGAAAATGCAGCCAACAGTTTTACCTAAAACTCAATTTGGGAAACGGTGTCATTTCGGATTCAAATTAAATATTGTAAAAGTTAACACATTTCTTATTTTGTCTTCTTTCAAGCTTTTGTTTTCTATTATAACCTAGAGAGGGAATTGGGAGAAGGGTGTGAATGATTATCGTGAAAAATCCACTTTTCTCTCTGGTATCCTTCTTCTCCTCCTCTTCTCCGCCATTTCTCCTCTTTCCCTTGCTGTTCTTCTTCTCTTCTTATCTCTCTGCTGCTGCGTTTCTCCTCTACCTGGTATTCTTCTTCCTCTTCTCTTCCTGCTCTTATTCTGTTCTCCATCTCTCTGTTTCTTTTCTCTCTTCTGCTGGTCTATCTATTTCTCTTTTATATTTTGTTTTTTACTTGTAAGTCGGCACTGTAATTGAAACTTCAATTAAGGGAATGAATGGTTGATTTTGGTTGGACATAAACTGGTTCTAGTTTGTAATTTCAGTTTATATTCCTTCAATTTGAGTAATTACAATCTGTCTCTGCATCTTGATTTTATAATTGCTCGTTATTGGTTGAGTTTGGTTGGAAATTAATTGGTTTTGGTTGAAGTTGAGCTCCAACCATAACAAGCTCATAATAATTTTCGATACACATCAGAATTTACAAACTGAAACTCTAAAATTCAGAAAAGAATTTCCCCAGTTCCTGTCTATTCTAAAAGAGCAAAATTTCAAATCAAAGATGCAAATCAAAATCAACCCATTTCTTCAAATTTAAAATATATTCAGATGCAACTGAATATTAAAACACGTACTAACGAAAAGGAAAGGGAAAAGGTAAAAATTTGAAATTGAGATATATATACTTGTTGATCTGAGCAATGGCGCCATCGAAGAAAATAATGGAAGTGTCATACAGTCCTTCCAAAGCGTATTCTCTAGCCAGCTTCAGGTGATCTTGCAATCCATCCAGCGACGCGCCACCCATCATTTATATATACATATACTCCTCTTGAATCTTTATGAATACCTCAGTTTCACAAATTCAGAGAATTTGCGCGAATTAGTTTCGTAATGAACGTAAAAATGTAAGAAATTGTGGTCGGAGTTGAAGCAGTAGAAATGGGCAAGAACGGCGACGATTAAATGGTATCCAAGGCTGTAGAAAGAAAACGAAATTACAGATCTATCCTTGGACACATTTTTACATTTGATAAGTGAGCAATAATTCTGTGTTTTACGAATGTATGGTAAAATTAAATATTTTCTTTTGATTTTTTAATTATAATGAATAATAATTGAAACCAAACAAGCCTTCACTACATAATAGCCATTCATAATGCTTAAAACATTTGTCTATGTCCTATTTATTTTCCTCCAAAAAGTAGGTAAAAGTAAAAAAGAGGAAAAAAGTACGTGAATAATTATTTCCACCTTTGCGTTTTAGTTTTTTAAATGGGATAATTGTAGTAGAAGCTCCAAACCTTTTAAATACTAACAATTTTCTCTTAACCTTTCATTTGTTGTAGCGTCAGCCAAACCTTTCAAAACGTTGGATATGAGGCCCTTTTAGATGGAATCCGTCCAATTTTCCGTTACTTGATTCAAAAAGTGATTCTGACCATATTTTAATTAGGCCCCGTTTGGTAGGGATTTTTTACCCCAAAAAATTGATTTTTTGACCGTTATTTTACTATTCAAGCCGTAATTTTTGACTTCTTCTCTCACATGTGGACCCCACTTTTTTTCTAACGGTCAAAAAATCAATTCTCAAAATCTCTACCAAACGGGCCCTTAGTCTATAAAGAAAAATAAAAAAGGTAAACTTGATATAATATATAAAATAATAAAAGAGGAAAAGTAAAAAGCCCAAACCAAAAAAGCCAATCCAAATCCACCACCAGCCGACAACCAAAGCCACTAAAAAGTACCGCACACCAGCGATATCACACCCGTAACAACCAAGCCAAACAACCATTTTAGAAGAAAGAAATCTATCAAAAATAGCCTTGATTTTCATCCCCTTCACAAACTGTGAACACTACCTTTGGCGACACCCATTACCATCGACCACCACCATTCATCTCATCGCATCTCATCTACACGTCCACTCTGATGGAGCAACATCACCAAATTAGGCCCAAAATATTACTACAACTTTTGGGAAACCATAACTAGTTCGCAGAATTGCTATAGGCAATTGTACCTCTTTCAATTGACGGGTCCCACACTATTTTTCCATCCAATTATAGATAGTAGAATGCTCAGGACTATAATACGACCTTGGGTATACAATCAATTGAACAAATTCAGCTTTCAATTACTGTTGCATGGCATTTTGAGATGCCTCATATCTAGGCGTGCCTAGGTGGAGCTTTGTCGAGCCTTTTAGAACATTGATATATACTTCATGTCTTTGGCATATAAATGAGGACTTCACTCACACAATTGTATTCTACACGTAGTTCCCATTTGAAAATAATTTATAAACAATTTATTTATAAATATATAAAGATGAGTGATGGATAAATGGATAGCACTTGTTAGTCTATTGAAACGTATTGTTATAAAATGTTTGACCATACAATTCATTTAGCCAAACAGAGGCTAAATTAATAGGATTTTTGAGATTTATTTTGAAGTTGAAGAAGATAAGGTGATGCTCAGAGTTTTATTTACGAGTTGGTGATGTGTAATTGAATTTTGGGCTAATTCTGTAACCATATTATGAATGTTTGATTATTATATCTAATTTTGAAGTTAAATACAATACGATGTGGTGTTTATGTTATTATTCTTAATGTTTTATGTTATCTAACCAATAATTGATTGAATTGAGAACCGTATGGAGTTCAAGAGATAATACACATATTATTGCTCTTAATACGAAAATTACAAATTTGGATAGAAGATAAAAATATACGTTCATGATTTGTGCAGTTTTATAATTGAATATTCCTCTTTTCTAATGCTACAATTCACATGGAGCTATAGTGAATTAACGTATAAAGTAGTTTTGATTTTGTATGACACAATATAAATTAAATTAGAAATATTAGAATGATCACATGAATGCACAGTCTTAACTTGATAAGAGATATTTCATTGGACTACCATTGTGAAATTGTACGTTCTAACACTTAAACTTTGGTCTTAATGAATCATCCTGCATTTGCAATTTTTCTAGTGATTTTCCATAGTGTTAGTTTGTTTGTTTATCTTTAGTAGAATTAATAACAAAATCGACATGGACGATGCTCTACTTATGATGTCATGCATACAATAGGCATTGATTAGAGGTCATATCTCAATAGAGCACTATCGAAAGCATACTTTCACAATGAACCAGAGTACAACTCGTACTAAAAAACCGTAACATTTCTCTCATGGAGCTACAATGGCCTCAATTATAGATCCAATTAATAAAAAAACCGAACGAAGTTGCAAAAGAGTGAATTATCTATGTAGCAAATCCCTTATCAAAGAAACTAAACCTGAAACAGGAAGTAATTAGATAGCCTTCTCATGAATGGAAGTCATTTGGGAAAAGCTTCAGGTATACTGTAAGTCAATTATTTGACTAGCTTGATAACAACACAGGGAAAGCCAAGTATAAGGGAATTTGTAACTTTTGCAGTCCCCAAACCAGTTAAAAAAGAGCAAATTAATACAGCATAACAGATACAGGACGTTGAGAGTTATTCAGCAAAGGCAAAACAAACAAGTTCAGGTTCAGGAATGAGTGAATGACTCACATTTCAAATGAGAAAACTTGATTTTACAGAGTTTTCACAGACTACAGAGTAAGCTTCATGTTCCCTCTTTTAAAATTTTCCATATCTCCATGAAGTAACAGATGAAATAAAAGACGTTTTAGAATAAATGCTACAAGGTAACATATCTGAAGCACAAAGATGATTCAGCCAAGATAGTTGTAGCAGCATACGGTAGAGAAGCAAATGCACGAATTCCAAGTTTAAGACGAACAGCTAGTATACGAAAAATATCCATTCAAAAGAGAGGAAAATGCACGAATTTATAACTGAAAAATCGACCTGAGTTCACTCATGGAAAGAATTCCCAACAGCAACACTACAAAAAGTAGGGGGAAAACCATTAATGTTGTATCTAATTAGCTATTACAATGTAAATATATATCCATTTTAAACAATCTGCATTTTTTTTAGTCCAAGCAACACTAGCTAACAGTTGTTATTGCCACAATCAGATCTCAAGAATATCATTAAATTAATGACATGAACCATCACAAATTGAACGATAGATTAAACTATGTCATGAACATGTATAACTACTAGAAAATACCAACTTCATCGGTCGACATCCTCTAAGTGAACATGTGGAAAAAATCAAGGAAACAAATGGTAAATAGGCAAGTCCTACTTGCATCGGCTATTGAATGAATTATTATCAAGGCATTAATATATCCACCTAATCCAACTTTTTCTCAGCTTCCTTCTTGTACTCCTCCAACTCTTTCAACCACAGATCCCCAAACTCACAATCCTTCCATTGCTCGAACCATGGCCCCCCAAGCGTATAATGTAACGCC
The DNA here is from genome assembly GCF_002742605.1 of Olea europaea var. sylvestris. Classification (NCBI taxonomy): domain Eukaryota; kingdom Viridiplantae; phylum Streptophyta; class Magnoliopsida; order Lamiales; family Oleaceae; genus Olea; species Olea europaea. The sequence goes on from NW_019233522.1 coordinate 131,217, forward strand.
TTGGGGAATGTGCTCGGATTGCCCTCAACAATCCTGTTATGTCCAACAAGGAAGTTCCATACAAATGGGATTTCTCCAATATCTTTGTCATCTAACCACTGAAACCTATGAAGAAATGCGCCAGTCTCCTTGTTCACCACTTCCGGGGTTAGCACTCGATTCTTTGGGTGCCCACAATTGTACAACACCATTGAAGACCAATTCTTCCTCGGGTACACGGTTTGAACTGCCCCATCCATTTTCGTCGTTTCCTTAGGTGTGTAATCGTGTTGAACACACATTATTGCATATTTTTCATCAATCAGATCGACTAATTCTTTAATATCACGTAAATACAAGAAATCACAGTCCACAAACATTGCCCATCCCTCATAATTTGCCAGATACGGAGTCAAAAACCGAGAGAATGAGAATTCGGTGCTCTCTAACTTCCCTCTTTCGCGCCAGTAAACACCCTTTTCGCGCAATTCACATTGCTTAATGGGAATTATCTCAATAGGGATTGAGGATATCTTCAACAGAGAGTAGCGGCAGACCTCATAAGCAAGATCCTCCCGCGGATCGTACCCTATGAAAATCTTGAATTTCTTTGAGTTCGGATCGAACCCATTTCGGCAATTCCCATTGCCATTGATCGTATTATCACAAACTGAATGAGATGCTCTTGCCTCAGCACCATTCGGATGCAAATCGGCGCCCCCAGGCATAATTTTCAGTCACGAATAACACCCTGCGGAAAAAACTACAAGAAACTCACAAAGTTAGTTCCAAAAAAAAAAAAACCATGCAGATGAATAGTACCATTTACATATACATAAAATTTAATTACTGATTAGATCTGGATGATCAAAATGAAGAGGGAAGTATAAAGAAACTTACTTGATGTAAAGAGAGAAACTCCAGATTATTTTCAGATCTAGAAAGAAGACAATGAGTCAAAGCGAGTATTTGAATTTTTTTGTTTGTGAATGATAAGGATTGCTTTGAATCACAGATTTATGAGTGCAAAATTTTCCGGACAGCCTGTTTTTCGCTATGCTGCTGTCGGTGGAATGCGTTGCGGGGATTTAGCGCTGACGGTAATTTGGGAGCTTTTGAATGAACGCTGGCCCACTGATTTGCGTCGACCATAAGCATTTTTTTAAAGGATAAATAAACGTGTACAGATGGGTTACCGAATGGCGTGCCCTCTCACAACCTCTCACAATGTACAACGGTTCTGCGTGTATTTAAAAAGAAAATGACTGTTTTTTACGGCATTTGTTTGACAGCTTTATTTAGCTGTATCATAAAGGTGGGGTTCACGATTATTTTAATCATGAATCTCACTCACTTGTATCTGTGTGCGCTGTAAAAAAGTTGCGAATATTGATGTACCTATAACATATTTCATTTAAAAATGACTGTCCGTGGTCCTCACCCTTGTTGTGAGTCGTAGGTAAAAGATTCGGTAGAAAAATTCGGTACATGTAACATTGTCCTTTTTTAAAACATTAGAATTATGGAACGCTTATAATATTTGTTGACAACTTTGTTAATATTTTATGATACAAGATGGCTACATTTTTTTATAAATTATGATTTGTCAATCAAGATGTACAAGTAGATTTGATCTATTTTTTAAAAAAAATTTCATTATACATTTTTGTTGGGTTTTAGTGTAGTGGATGAAATCGGATTCATCTATATCGTATATGAACTTTACATGTTGGATTTATACATACCGTATATGCGACGTACCGTATTTAGAGCTTACCGTATATGCAACGTACCGTATATGCTACTCACCGTATATGCATATATTATCTAAATAAATACCGATTGGACAATTATCAAACCAAATATTATCAAATTAATTAATTTTCTTCAGATTTTTTTCCCCGACATACAGATAATAAACTGTGAAATTATATGAAGCACATATAACAAAATAAAATGGAAAATCTATGAAGCATAAGATTAAACTGTAAATATGTAAATCGCTAACTAAATAAATATGTGAATTGCATAAATAAATAAATTTTCAACTCGATACTTGTGCGAACACAGTTCCTTAAAACAGATTCGCCCTCTCACCGTAAGTATTTGAGATTTAATCCGAGTGTCTGTTTCCCAAAATATAACGGTAAAACCCGTAGAATTTGAGCACTGCAGAAATTACTCTAGCAAACTGAGTTTGTATTCGAACAATATCTCCACCACGACTTTGGACAGAAATCGAGATTACGTATACAGACAGAAAAATTATGCAATATGCAGACTATATTTTTGTGTGTGCAGACACATTCTTTTTTTTCCTGTATTTTCGAGTATGCTAGAATTGTCGAAAAAAATATGAGATTTAATATATAAAATAAATCGGCCATCTGCCATTAACTCTTGCAATAAACATTGGATTCACTTCAATTTCTGCTGGAGTTTTGGCAGTTTTCGAAAACTCAAAGGTCAGTTGAAGATAGGGATGGCAATGGGCCGAGTCGAGCCAGCTCAGCCCTTTAACCCACAAGCTCGACTCGTTGCTCGGGGGTGAGGTCGACTTGGCCCATGAGCTCGTGGACCGAGTCGAGCCCATGAGCGCTCTCGAGCTCGTATTTTTTTTTAAATTTTAAATACTTTTTTCACCTTTTTTTTTTAAAATTTCAATTTTTTGGACGAGCCCACGAGCTCGGCTCTTGGGCACAAGGCCTACGAGCTGCTCGTGGCCTCGACGGCCGAGCCGAGCGGTCGAGCCGACGAGTTGCTCGGCCCGTTTGACATCCCTAGTTGGAGAAAGCAAAAAATTGCAAAACGTGGACACTTCAAATGGGCCAATTTTCGCTCCGTTTGGTTCGACATTTGTGTACGCAGGTTACGCCCGCACACAAGTTCAAGGTCCGAAGGCAATTTTGATCCATGATTTGTATCCCCTGTCGCGCATGTGGAAAGAGTATCTATACTACACATGATTACATCTTTCCAATGTGCAACCATATTTAAAGTGGTTCTTGCTTTCATATTTTTCCTATGTGGGACTAATGCAATTTTTCCACTTAAGCCATCTTTCAATGGTCATCTTTGAACTTCAATTTCTCATTCACCCGAACTTCATTTATGGCAAGTAAATATATCATTTCAAAGGTGGGGTTCACGATTATTTTAATCATGAATCTCACTCATTTGTATCTGTGTGCGCTGTAAAAAAGTTGCGAATATTAATGTACCTATAACATCTTTCATTTAAAAATGACTGTCCATGGTCCTCACCCTTGTTGTGAGTCGTAGGTAAAAGATTCGGTAGAAAAATTCGGTACATGTAACATTGTCCTTTTTTAAAACATTAGAATCATGGAACGCTTATAATATTTGTTGACAACTTTGTTAATATTTTATGATACAAGATGGCTACATTTTTTTATAAATTATGATTTGTCAATCAAGATGTGCAAGTAGATTTGATCTATTTTTTAAAAAAATTTCATTATACATTTTTGTTGGGTTTTAGTGTAGTGGATGAAATCGGATTCATTTATATCGTATATCAACTTTACATGTTGGATTTATACATACCGTATATGCAACATACCGTATTTAGAGCTTACCGTATATGCAACGTACCGTATATGCTACTCACCGTATATGCATATATTATCTAAATAAATACCGATTGGACAACTATCAAACCAAATATTATCAAATTAATTAATTTTCTTCAGATTTTTTTTCCCGACATACAGATAATAAACTGTGAAATTATATGAAGCACATATAACAAAATAAAATGGAAAATCTATGAAGCATAAGATTAAACTGTAAATATGTAAATCGCTAAATAAATAAATATGTGAATTGCATAAATAAATAAATTTTCAACTCGAGACCTGTGCGAACACAGTTCCTTAAAACAGATTCGCCCTCTCACCGTAGGTATTTGAGATTTAATCTAAGTGTCTGTTTCCCAAAATATAACGGTAAAACCCGTAGAATCTGAGCACTGCAGAAATTACTCTAGCAAACTGAGTTTGTATTCGAACAATATCTCCACCACGACTTTGGACAGAAATCGAGATTACCAGTAGACGTGTTGTCTTTGAACTATTCTGCCATTTATGTAAACGATGATATATTCCACACATGATTCTTCCTGACACAATTCAGTTCTCATTATTGTGCTCGTTTTGGCCAAATCGAGATTACGTATACAGACAGAAAAATTATGCAATATGCAGACTATATTTTTGTGTGTGCAGACACATTCTTTTTTCTCCTGTATTTTCGAGTATGCTAGAATTGTCGAAAAAAATATGAGATTTAATATATAAAATAAATCGGTCATCTGCCATTAACTCTTGCAATAAACATTGGACCCACTTCAATTTCTGCTGGAATTTTGGCAGTTTTCGAAAACTCAAAGGTCAGTTGGAGATAGGGATGGCAATGGGCCGAGTCGAGCCAGCTCAGCCCTTTAACCCATGAGCTCGACTTGTTGCTCGGGGGTGAGGTCGACTTGGCCCATGAGCTCGTGAGCTCACAAGCCACGAGCTCGTGGGCCGAGCCGAGTCGAGCCCATGAGCCGCTCGCGAGCTCGTATTTTTTTTTAAAATTTTAAATTCTTTTTTCACCTTTTTTTTTAAAAATTTCAATTTTTTGGACGAGCCCACGAGCTCGGCTCTTGGGCACAAGGCCTACGAGCTACTCGTGGCCTCGACGACCGAGCCGCCCACGAGTCGAGCGGTCGAGCCGACGAGTTGCTCGGCCCGTTTGACATCCCTAGTTGGAGAAAGCAAAAAATTGCAAAACGTGGACACTCCAAATGGGCCAATTTTCGCTCCGTTTGGTTCGACATTTGTGTACGCAGGTTACGCCCGCACACAAGTTCAAGGTCCGAAGGCAATTTTGATCCATGATTTGTATCCCCTGTCGCGCATGTGGAAAGAGCATCTATACTACACATGATTACATCTTTCCAATGTGCAACCATATTTAAAGTGGTTCTTGCTTTCATATTTTTCCTATGTGGGACTAATGCAATTTTTCCGCTTAAGCCATCTTTCAATGGTCATCTTTGAACTTCAATTTCTCATTCACCCGAACTTCATTTATGGCAAGTAAATATATGATTTTGATACTCTCATGGAGGAGAACACGAATCAACTTTGATCTTTCAAATTGGACCAACGGGTCCCACCGAAAATATTGCCAAAAGTGAGTCATTTACTCATTTTTTCCAACAATCTCCCACATAATGAAAATTGGGAGAGACACGAGACCGTGAGACACAAGACGTGATGATAAAGTTCAATGGTTTAAGCCTACATATGATAGGTAGGTATTACCCTTTGAACATTCACTTGTGAAAGCATATTTACTTTACTAACTGATCAGTAGACGTGTTGTCTTTGAACTGTTCTGCCATTTATGTAAACGATGATATATTCCACACATGATTCTTCCTGACACAATTCAGTTCTCATTATTGTGCTCGTTTTGGCCATGAACATATGCTTGATTCTGTGAGAGTTCTTAAGAATTAGGCCTCACATAATTATCTTAAAAGCAGCCCCACTTCTCTCACATAGGTGATTTCTTATTACAAGTAACCCACATTACTTGGCTCGAACTTTAACGCATAAAAATCATTAAAAGCCTATTGCTTATCTTTCATCCTTGCGAGCATCACTGTTGCATCATAGGAATGGACAGGAGGAAACACTCACACGGTGATTTTATTAAGTCTTTACAATTAGGTTGTCCCTTTGAACATAGATCTTGGGATCTCCCGTCAACTAGATTGGGTTTCTTTTATAATAATTTATTCATTCAAGGGCTTAAGTCCCATTCTTTTTTATTATTTCCCAACTAACTCTCTATTGAACTCTTTGGTTAGCTAATCCGCAATGTTATCTTTTGATCTTACATAGTCAATAGTAATCACTCCAGTTGATGGTAGTTATCTAATGGTATTGTGTCTACAACGTATATGTATAGACTTACCATTGTACATGTTACTTTGTGCCCTTCCTATTACTGATTGACTGTCACAATATATGCAAATCGCTGGCACAGGGTTTGACTATCTTGGAATATCCTCTAAAAAGTTGTGCAACCATTCGACCTCTTCACTACATTTATCTAGAGCTATAAACTCAGATTCCATCGTAGGTCTTGCTATAACTGCTTGCTCAGAGGATTTTCACGATATGGCAACACCTTCCAATGTGAACACAAATCCACTGATGAGTTTTGAGTCTTTTATATCAGATATCCAATTGGCATCACTGTATCCTTCAATAACCGCTGGATATCTGGTATAATGTAGTCCATAGTCACGATTACATCTTAAGTATCTTAGTATTCTTACTATTCATCTCCAGTGATCAGCTCCTGGATTGCTCGTGTATCTACTCAATTTACTAACTGTGTAGGTTATGTCTGGTCTTGTACAACTCATCAAGTACATTAGACTTCCAATAACTCTCGAGTATTCTACTTGAGAGACACTTTCACCTTTATTTTTAAATAGACGTTAACTTGTATCTATCGATATTCTAACCAAGTCAATATTTTCCTTATTGAACTTTTTCAAAATTTTGTCTACATAATGTTACTGACTTAGAACTAGCCCATCTGATATTTTTGAAATTTTGACTGCAAATATAACATCAGCTAAACCCATATCTTTCATGTCAAATCTTGAATTTAACATAGTGGATTCAATCATCTTACTGTCACTACGAACAATAAGCATGTCGTCAACGTAAAGAAATAAAATGACATAACCATCTTTAGTGTCTTTAACGTAAACACATTTGTCACACTCATTGAATTTAAATCCACTCTCTATCATGATATTATCAAATTTTTCATGCTATTGTTTGGGTGCTTGTTTCAAGTCATATAGTGACTTCACCAACTTACAAACTTTCTTTTCCTGCCCTAGTGATGAAAACCCCTCGGGCTTTTCCATATAAATTTCTTCTTCTAAATCTCCATTTAAAAATACAGTTTTAATATCCATTTGATGTATTTCAAGATTTCACAAAACGATCAGTAGACGTGTTGTCTTTGAACTGTTCTGCCATTTATGTAAACGATGATATATTCCACACATGATTCTTCCTGACACAATTCAGTTCTCATTATTGTGCTCGTTTTGGCGACAATCGTAAGTATCAACCTAATAGATGTTATTCTCGTCACTGGAGAATACATATCAAAGTAATCAAGGCATTGTCTTTGTTTGTAACATTTTATTACTAATCTGACCTTATACTTTTCGATAGTTCCATCTGTTCTCATTTTCCTTTTGAAAAATTCATTTATAGCATAGTGGTTTACTTTCCAAAAGAATATACACTAGCTTCCATGTATGATTTTGTAATATGGAATCTATTTCACTTTTAAAGGCCTCCTTCCATTGAGGTCCTTTCGAGAAATTCATAGGCACTTGATTATTTTGAGGTTTACTTTTTAGCATATAAGTCCGAAAATCTGGACCATACGATTTTTTTGTCCTTACCCGTTTGCTACGTCTAACCTCAGTCTCCTCTTCTAGTTCGTTGTCATGACTATGTTCAGTCATAGTGTCATATGTTCGTTTGGAGGAGCTTGCTTCCTTTTTGGACTTGTACAGAAATACATGTTCAAAGAATGGAAATTTCTTGTGTTTTTGTGTATGTTTGAGATTTTAGAATCATACAAAATAAATTGATAAGCACTATCATTGTGTGCATAGCCAATAAAGACGCAATCGACTGTTTTTGGCCCTATACTTACCTTCTTTGGTATTGGAACGGTCACTTTGACAAGACACCCCTACACTCGTAAATATTTATAGGAAGACTTTCTTCATTTCCATAACTCATAAGGGGTCTTTTTCTTTTTTCTTTCGGGGCACCTTATTTAAATGGTAATTTGTTGATAACACAGATTCTCCCCACATGTTTTGAGGTAATCCAGAACTTACCAGCATTGCATTCATCATTTCCTCTAAAGTACGATTTTTTCATTAAACAATACCGTTTTGTTGCGGTGAATAAGGTGCGTTAGTTTCATGTATGATTCCATGTTGTGCACAGAATTTCGCAAATGATGCTTCAAACTCACCACCTGAATCGCTTCTTAACACTTTAATTTTCTTATTAAGTTGAGTTTCAACTTCATTCTTATAGAGAACAAATTTCTCTATAACTTCATCTTTACTTTTTAACAAATATACATAACAGTATTTGGTGTTATCGTCAACAAAAGTAATGAAATACTTGTTGCCACATCTTGTTTGTACAAGTTTTAAGTCGCATATGTCACTGTGAATTAAATCAAGTGGATATGTGTTCCGTTCAATTGATTTAAACGATGATCTTGTTAATTTTGTCTCAACACAAGTTTCACACTTATGTTTTGAATCAATGTGGAACTCGGTATACAATTTAAGTTAACTAGTTTTCGTAAAGTATCATAATTAACATGTCCTAATCTACCATGCCAAATTGGAAGACGCAAGCAAATAAGTAGAAGAGTTTGCTTTATTCATTTTTGGTTTAATAACCATTACATTGAGTTTAAACATACCGTCGGAAACACATTCTTTTCTGACAAACATTCCACTTTTTGACAAAATAACTTTGTCTAATTTCAATATAATGTGAAAACCATGATTATTCAAAAGTGACCTGGATACTAGGTTTTTGCAAATTTCTGACACATATAGCACATTGTTGAGAGTCAACTCTTTTCCCGAGATTATTTTCAGAACCACCTTTCCTTGTCCCTTGATTTCAGAAGTTGCTGAATTTTCACGAACAATTTCTCTCCATTCTCAATTGCTTCAAACGCAACAAACAACTCTTTATTAGAGTACACATGCCTCATAGCACCGGTGTCAATCCACCATTCCTTAGGGTTTGAACCCACCATGTTTACTTCAGAAATGACAGCCGAGAAATTCAGCTCTAACACATCTTATGTCATGTAGTCAACCACATTTGCTTCTTTCTTCTTCGACAATCTGCACTCCGAAAACTTGTGGCCCACTTTGTCACAATTGAAACATTTTTCTTGAAATTTTTTCTTAGAAATTTCACCTTTCGATCCTTGTTTGGTCCTTTTTCCACCGGATGGCCCAGACTTGTTTTTGTAGTTCTTACTACTTTGACCAAACTCCACAACATTGGCTTTAGCAATACCAGGAGTGAAACATTTCTTTTTAGAACTCTTGTTGTATTCTTCAATTCGAAGTCTAATAATTAGTTCTTCGATATTCATTTCCTTTCGCTCGTGCTTCAAATAATTCTTGAAATCCTTCCATACGGGAGACAATTTTTCAATAATTGCAGCCACATCATCCCTTCGGCATAAATTTCGTGAAATATCACTTGGAGTTCTTGCACTTGACTGATAACTGTTTTGGAGTCCACCATTTTATAATCTAAGAATCTGCCGACAATGAAGTTTTTAGCTCCGGCATACTCAGTTTATATTTTCGGTCCAACGACTCCCACAACTTCTTAGCAATTTTCATATTGCTATACACATTGTACAGCGTGTCTGCTAAACTGTTTATAATATAGTTTCGATACAGAAGATCCGAATGGTTCCAAACATCAAGTGCACTGATTTCTTGAACATCTCCCTCACCCTCATTGAGTTTTGGAGCAGTCTCAGTAAAAAATCAGGCAAGATTCAAAGTGGTTAGATAAAATAGTATTTTCTGCTGCCACCTTTTGAAATTCAAGCATTGAATTTATCTTATTTTTCTCCATGATTAACCAGAATATTAACGATATGGTCAGTTGTTGGAGCCACAGTTTGACTCACAACATGACTTGACAATCTAGCCACAATTCGAGCTACAATAGAGTTGAGCCCATAGCCTGATTTTTAGTAGGCACAATTTCAGTCACATCCATGTCGATCGATTCGATTGCTATTTCTGAAAATCAGACAAATAATTAGTTTCCAAAAATTAATAGTATAAGAAACCAATTTTTTCTTTTAGGAATCTGTTTTAAATTTTTTGGATTTTAGTGTAGTGGATGAAATCGAATTCATTCATACCGTATATAAACTTTACTTGTTGGATTTATACATATCGTATATACAACATACCGTATTTACAGCTTAACGTATATGTAGTATACCGTAATTTCAACTTATTGTATATGCAGCATACCGTATTTGCATGGCATACCATATTTGCTTAGCATATCGTAAATGCAACAATTTAGCATACCATATATGATGCCTATCGTATATGCATATATTATCTAAATAAATACCGTTTGGACAACTACCAAATCGAATGTTATCAAATTAATTAATTTTCTTCAGATTTTTTCCCGACATACAGATAATAAACTGTAAAATTATATGAAGCACATATAAAAAAAATGGAAAATCTACGAAGCATAAGATTAAACTGTAAATATGTAAATCGCTAAGTAAATAAATATGTGAATTGCATAAATAAATAAATTTTCAACTCGAGACCCGTGCGAATACAATTTCCTTAAAACAGATTCGCTCCCTCACCGTAAGTGTTTGAGATCTAATCTGAGCGTCTATTTCCCAGAATATAACGGTAAAACCCGTAAAATCTGAGCACTGCAGAAACTATTTCGACAAACTGAGTTTGTATTTGAACAATATCACTACCATGACTTTGGACAGAAACTGAGATTACGTATACAGACAGAAAAATTATGCAGTATGCTGACTATATTTTTGTTTGTGCAAACACAGTTTCTTTTTTTCCTGTATTTTCGAGTATGTTGAAATTGCCGAAAAAATTATGAGATTTAATATATAAAATAAATTTGCCATCTGCCATTAACTCTAAAAATAAACATTGGAGCTACTTCAATTTCTGCTGGAGTTTTGTCAGTTTTCGAAAACTCAAAGGTCAGTTGGAGAAAGCAAAAAATTGCAAAACATGAATACTCCAAACGGGCCAATTTTTCATCTGTTCGGTCCGATATTTGTCTACACAGGTCACATCCGTGTACAAGTTCAAAGTCCGAAGGCAATTTCAATATGTGATTTACACCTACTGCGCGTGCACGTGGAGAGAGCCTCTATACTACACATGATTACACCCTTCCAATGTACAACTATATTTAAAGTGGTTCTTACTTTCATATTTCTCCTATGTGGGACTAATGTAATTTTTCCACTTAAACTATCTTTCAATGGTCATCTTTGAGCTCTAATTTCTCATTCACTCGATTTTCATTTTTGGCAAGTAAATATATGATTTTGATGTTCTCACGGAGGAGAACACGGATCAACTTTAATCTTCCAAATTGGACCAGCAGGTCCCATCGAAAATATTGTCAAAAATGAGTCATTTACTCATTTTTTCCAACAATTTATTTGTAAGTTTTATCAAATTTTTAACAATACATTTCATCAACTTTTATCAAAATTTATTAAAAATTCAATTTATAACTAAATCAAACATGGTCTAATTCATCAAATTATGCATAATAATTAATAACACTTGCAAGAATTAAAGAAATTTAGTACTTCAATAGTTCATGAATAAATTTTATTGGCCATGCTCGACTTTAAGCTAAATTCCAATTGGGCCAATAGAATTTTTTAGCCCCCGTTTAAGTCTCATTCTCTAAGAACACATTTTTTCTCAAATTCATTTTTAATTGCACATTTTTAATAAAATAATTTTACACATAAATCTAAAAAAAAAATTCCACTTTTAAACCACAAAAAGGAAGAAGAAGAAGAACCATCATTGTAAAACTCATTTTAAAAAAAAAAAAATTGAGCTCAAACATGGCCTTAGTTTAACTTCAATTTAAATTTTAATTTCAAAATTTATAACAGTATTTTCATAGACCAAGATAAAGTTGCTTGACGCTCATATTGGATCTTCAGCTTGTGGGATTACTTGGGATAGATTCTGTAGATTTAATTAAACTATGTCTTAATTATTCGATTTAGACAATGTACGCCAGCGAGTCAATTATTCTACAATTAATTATTTAAGCAGTTCTGACTGCAACGAGTAAACAGATCCTAGCATTCTACATGATTTAATTGAATGCGATAATAAGCCCCTGTTTGGCCCCCATTACGTGGAAAAAGTAATGGGTGGAGTAGTATTTTTTTGAAAAATAAGTGGTTGAAAATGAAGGAAAAATTTTCGATTTACGTGCAATATTATTTTATGGAAAATTGTGTGGTTGAAAATAGGAGAGAAAAAAATGAAATGTAATGTAATGAAAATTAATGAGGCTCAAACAAGTGCTAAACAAGAATACTATATATTATGTAGCAAACCCCTAAGGGAAAACTTCACGAGCCCCATGTCACAGGTAAAATAATCAATTGCCCCATGTCACGGGTAAAATAATCAATTATCAAAAAATAAGAAATACAATAATCTCGATTTTGTAGTTTTGCAAAATTAACAAAAAAAAAAAAAAATAGTCAAAAGAAATTAAAGAAAAACTCCCTGATTTTCTTATTCTTTTGACTCGTTGTAGAAATTGAATCATATTTTTCAATCTTAACTTTATCACCACTTCACTGTTGTACTCAACCATAACTACCACTCCGATTAAGATTTACCAAACTGAATTTATGCCAAGTAGTATGATTTTTGAGTAGTATTATATCACCCACGCTCTAGCTTATTTTCTCCAACTACGGTTGAAGAATATGATTTTGCTCTGAGATTATTCAATCGTGCATGTCGCTGGTTGAAATTGTTGTGGAGTGACAAAACACGTTGCTGCAAGTTTGTTGGACAGGATTAAGTTCTTTCAAAGTAGCTATCTTGCACCTCAAAGTCTTACTCTACTTATGCAGAGCCATTCAAGTCACAAGATCATCTTACCTAAAATTGAACATTACAACACGGTAAGAATATATTAATTAAAATCAAATCATATTTATTTGATATGGTAATAAATTAAATTAAGAAAAGTTTAATAACTAAGCCAATTTCTCCTTATATCTAAATATTTACCCGATCAAATAATATCTAAGATGACAATAAATAAAATTTGTGCAAGCTGTAGTAAGGAAGCCATAGATTGCATTCGATTTTGAGCAATGAAACCCTAAAATTCGTAGTCACGGAAATCTGTTGAAACTGTACTATCCATCCAATTAGAGCTGACTACCTCCTTGGATTACATCCCGTTATTCATATTTTTAGTTCATGTCCTTGACATTTAAAAATCATTCTATATTAAGTAAGTTAATAAAATTTTAATGTGTAAAAATATAATATATTTTTCCTACATTACCCAATGTCAACTTTCTTTATAGTGTTGACAACACGCCCTCTAAAAAATTATTCAAACTGGTTAAAGAGCAATTTCTATTCTCATAAATGCTTTTGAACTTTCAAAAGTTCTATCAAATGAATTCTTAATGTTGCTTGACATGCCAATTTACCACTATATCACATCATAAAAGTTTTAAAAGAAACACGTCTTACATTATCACAACCTTCATTTTATCTTGTTTCTATGGTGGTACATTGCCATTATCAATTACGAGATGACTATCAATTAAGAATGTTGCTACACTTACAGAATTTGGTACGCAGAATTTATATAGGGGAGGTATGTGACAGTTTTTGGGGGGAAGATGATCCCCCCAAAAAAAAAAAAAACAATGCAAATATTGTCTATAAAAATTCTTTGACGAGAAACCTTGTACACTTTGAATTATTCATCAACTAAACCCTTGTTTGAGTGTCATTTTTTTTTAGAATGACTTTTGTGAAAAAAAAATGATTTTTTTGAACAATGTGTGATTAAAGGTTGACCAAAAAAATTATGTACATGTAAAATAATTTTTATTGAAAAGAATATATAATTGAAAATAAATTTTTAAAAAGTGACTCAAACATGACTAAATAATCATCGTCAATTTAGATGAAAATAGGTTGAAAATAATCATCTGACTTTTTGTATACATTTTTTGTACGAGACCTAATAGAATGGGAGAAAACTAATATTGGCACAATAAGCAAGCATATAGATGTTATAATACCAAAAGCCAAATGACTATTTTAGTATTTTACCTTATTTTCAAGGAGTATGCGCCTTGTACATAAAAATGGTATATGATGGATTACATAAAATGATGTGAAGAAAAAAGATTGAGAGCCTGTTTGATTCCCATTTTTCTAAGAATGAAAATAAAAAATATAGTCGTAATGTGATCCACACAAGAGATAGAAAGTCAAATATGGTGGCTTGATGTGATAGATAACGATCATATTTTTCATTTTTGTGACCAGAGAATGAGAATCAAATTGGCCCTGAGTGAAAAAGTTGACTGTATTTTAAACTGACAAATAATAAAGTTATATATAACAATATGTAACCCGTTACATGAAACTTGTTGTATATGTAATAAGGTCCTATTTTCAAATTAAAAAAAAAAAAAAAAAAGAATCATCTTTCCAACCATCTAGCTCGCATTTACACCCTAAACCCACCATCGTACAATCTGGCTTAATCCGGTAAAGGAGGTAACTAGAGCACAAATTCCTCAGTGTCAATTGAGTTCAGTGTCGATCCTAATTAAAGGTAGAATAGGCAATCACTTAAGACTGTGTTTTTTGTAAGGGTCCAGAAAAAAACTATTATCTATTATAATTATAAATAATATAAATAGTAATAATAATAATAATAACTCTCAAAAAAGGTTTATATTCTTACACCTTGTAATATGGCAAAATTTTGTATAAACTCTAAATGTATTTTGGAAAATGTTAAAGTAATAATATTTCAATTGACAGAAATCAAAACCGCTTTAAAATATTTAGAGTATGTTTGATTGACATGGAAAATATCATCTAGAAAGGAAAATATTTTCCATCTTTTGTGAAAAATAAAAATCACCTCTATCCAAGAAAAATGTTTTCCTTAAAAACAAGGAAAATTAGGCATATTTTCAAAAGTTGGAAAATATTTTTCATGAGAAAAAATAGCAGTCAAACACTTTAAGTAGAAATTTGGATGGAAAAATGATATTTTTCATGGAAAATAAATGTAATCGAAATATGTGATAGCATTAAGGCATTCAAAGATACTAAAAATTTAACTTCTGATATTATAAATTTTGAGTTCTTATTTGACATGATTATTTGATACAATATATAGTTTGCTATTAATAGAGTAAGAAAAATGTTACAAAATAAGGATTTATCTATTGGTGCTACTATTAGTAATTTGAAAGCACTTATTAAATTTTTCGAAATATATATAGAAATCGAATTTAAATCTGATTAGATTAATTATGAAGAAATTGCTACTCAAATAGAAATTGAACCTGCATTTCACGTATTATCTATAAAAAGAAGCACTGATCAAAATGTAAACGATGAAATAAAATATTATGCTAAAAAAATCTTTTGGAGTTTATTATTTATTATTAATAATTGATTAAACTCTTTTTTCACCTAGGTTAAGTTTTGAACAATTTAAAAATTATGAAAATATTTTTGAGTTTCTGTTCGATTTTAAAAAAATTGCAAACTGCAAATGATAATTATTTAAATTGTTGATGTCAGAAGTTTGGAAAAAGAAAAAAGCATGACAAGAATTAAGACATTGATAAGCATAAATTTATTTTCTGAGCTTTAAATTGTTAGCAACTATTTGCTAAAAAATACGGAAAAGGTGAATGAAGTTTTAGTTTATACAAAAATGACGGTTATTTTCTAAATATGTGGATTGCTTGTAGAATATTACTGATATATCAGTTACAATTACCTGTCGAGAGGACCTTATCAAAGTTGAAGTTGATAAAATCTTAGCTTCGGTCAACAGTGTCACAAAAAATGTTGAATGAATTGATCATGGTATCTATATATTAAAAAATTAGTTCTAAAATAGATTGATTATAATAATATAGTTGTTAATTTTCTATCAAATAATTCTAGAAAAATATATTTAATCTAAATATTTGGAAGTTTTAAATTATTATTATTGTGCATCTGAATTTATTATATTCAATAAAATTTATTATTATTTTATGTATTTCACATGTATGTAGGAATCCCATATTTAATATTGGTCTACGTCACCTAATCGCACGGCTGACATTAATCAGTTTCAACCTCAAAATCTACAAACAATACTCTCAATATCAGATCAATCCATACAAATTCTTTAGCTTGTTCAAAGAATAGTAGATCAATCAAGCTTTGTGCATAGCGATGGGAATAGGGGATATGATATTTACAACAAATTGGCCAACTAGGTGTGCACCAAATGTTTGATCCAGAAGCCCATGCTCACAAAACTATTCAAGAAACAATGGTGATGGAAAACCTGTTGCATATTCAAGTCCAATTCAAAGAGTATCTTCAACTTCTTGAATTTTCTCAACATAATACTGCAAAATCCGTGTAGCTCAGTACTCAGTATTTAACATTCCAGTGTATTTAGACATTGTTGAATATTTAAGAAACTTAAACTACAAACTTTACATAATTGTCAAGATCTCAATGTCAAACTACCAAGAAAATTAATTAATGTGGAATATACTTTGATTCATTGATTTGTAGCTTGAATATTGAATATTTAACCTTGAATCACAATTTTTTAATCTTGACTTCTAGATCTTTAATCTTGATTATGGATTCTTGAATTCTTTAATCCTTCATCTTGATTCTTGGATTCTTTTATGCGAGTTTTGAACCTTCCTCTTCGATATGCTTTTTCTAATAAATTTTGTTTTGATGAGATGTCATAAAGAATGAGAAATTGCATATGAATTGAGAATTGTAACCCAATATATAGTTTTCACATGTATTTCATCTATCATGAAATACAATTCTAAAGTAATATACTCTCTACACATATAATTCGACCACACTTTATTTAGATACCCAAAACCCAATTATTTAATTCTTTATTAAATCACTTTAATTTTAGACTTAACTTTAAAACAGTTTTTATACACAATTAATTACATATGTAGGCCCATATGACAAATTAATATTTTTTCAAGCAATATCCCACTAAAGCTTATATGTTACCTTGTAAGAGTGTATAACATTATGAACTCAAAACTTTAGCTACCATAACCAAAAGGCATCTCTGAACAATCTCGTCCTTAAATTATGTCAATATAGGATCAAAGTGATTTTCGTTACAAATATCACAACTAAACTCATCAATAGTCATGTATATTAACATAATCAAATAATATAGATCAACTATGAATGTGTAGCATGAAAATTACACGTAACGTGATCCTAAACATGCATATTTTCAACTGGTCCTACTTTATTTTTTAATATCTTATACTCTAATGAGATCAAACCAAAACTTTAATAAGAGCAAAAAATTGAACTGAATATTTTTATTATTGAAATAAACTTGAATATGCACAAATAAAATCATATGTCCAAAAGAGACAACATCAAAATCAACAAATTCCCACTAAACTAACATATCATTAAAATATAAAACACCGATGTCAGTAGTGTATTGATGAAAGATCTTGGGTGATAGTCCTTTGGTAAATGGATATGCTATTATAGAGTTCTTCCCAATATGTTTTATAATAACTTGGCCACCCTAAACTCTTTCTTTAATAACTAGGAATTTGATGACTGTAAACATAGACTTTGTTGAACTCCTATTATCATTTGAATACAAGACTGCTAACTTATTGTCATAAAACAACTTATGTGTTCTTTTAATTCCATCAAAATTTGCAGCCCAATAACAAAATTTTCGAGCCACATTTATTGTTAGATGCCTCATAACACGCTACAAACTCCGATGCCATGTTTGAAGAAACTAGCTATGAGTGTCTACTTAACACTCTTCCAAGATATAGCTCTTTCAATCAACAGGAAGACATAGCCCGATGAAAATTTCCTATTATCTTGACATCCAACAAAATTAGAATTAGAAAAACTAATGATCTCCAATTGGTCTGATTTTCTGTACGTGAGTATGTAATAATTGTTCTCTGCGAATACCGCATAGCCCGTTTAGTTGTCTTCCAATGATTCATCCCAAAGTTACTTAAATATCTACTTAGCATTCCAACAATAAATGCTACATCCGAACGTGTGGATATCTGAGCATACATCAAACTCTCAAATGCTAAGCATAGGGAATTTTTTATATTTTTTTTTCTTCAAGTTATTAGACTAAATTTGTCTCCCTTAGCAATAGAGGCAGCTTCTGGTTTACAATCTTGAATTCCATATCTCTTAAATACCTTATCAATATAGCTCTTTTGTGGTTATTCAAGAATATCCCAAGAAAGATTTCGGTATATCTGTATTCCTAATATGAAAAAGGTGTCACCAAGATTTAGGTATGGCAATAAAACCCGTCCCAAATGGGGCAAAAAAACCTGCCCCAAACGAGTTGGCAGGGAGGGGCGGGGCATGGTGGGGCGTCCCTTTGCGAGGCCCAGGTGCGGGGCAGGGATGCCCCGCCCAGAACACGTCCCGTGAAGGAAAAAAAAACTTTTAAAAAAAAGATTAAAAATAATTTTATTTCTAAACAATTCACTCATTAAAAACTAATTTTGAATTTGTATTTTATTCTCTACTAATAACATAATTTGAAACCTTGAAAATGTAAAAATAAAAAATAAAAAAAATTAAACGAGGCAACAAACGGGAAAAAAAGTTGTCGCACGCCCTGCGCAGCATAAGGCTGGGTGGGGCAGGATTTGGGGGAGACAGGCGGAGCGCACCTCGCCCTGCCCCGTTGCCATCACTGCCATGATTTTTCATTTTAAAATTCTTTGATAAAAATCTACTGATTTCGTTCAAAAAGCCTATATTATTGCAGGCAAATAATATGTCATCGACATACAATGCTAGAAAAATATACTTACTCCTGTAAGATACACAATCATCAACTGCATTTATCTCAAAATTAAACGAGATAATTATTCGATGAAATTTGTGATACCATTAACGTGAAGCTTACTTAAACCCACAAATGAATTTCTTTAATTTGCAAATCATTTTCTTTGGGTCTCCTCATACAAAGTTTTCTGGTTGCACCACATAAATTGTCTTTTCAATATCATCATTGAAAATGTCATCTTTGTATCCATTTGATGTAGCTCAAGGTCAAAATGTGCTACGAGTACTATACCTTCCCTTTGAATAAAGCCCTTTGCAACAAGAAGATATTATATCTTTTCACATTATCATTCGAATCCCTCTTGATTTTAAATATCCATTTGCAACCAATGGATTTCATACCTTTAGGTAATGAAACAAGTTTCCAAATGTTATTTTCTTTCATAGACTTTATTTCCTTATTCATGGCATCAATCCACTTTTGAGAGTAATCATTTTGCATTGCTTGATGAAAGTTGATTTCTTCTATCAATCTAATGTCATCCTCATGTTCTTGGAAAAATACTATAAAGTCATTCGAAATTGCATTTCTCCTTTCTCTAGTGGATCTAAATAATAGATTTATTTTGGAACAATCTCTTGATTATGTATACGGGGTTTTGGAGCATTGTCTTGATCCGAAATTACTTCTTGAACTAGATTTGGAGCAAGAATGTCCCTGGTCTTCATCATTGTTAATTACAACAGAATGAATATTTATATATTCCTCCTCAAAGACAAAATCTCTAACCTTATCTCCCCCGTAAACTCTAATCCTTGAAAAATTTGACATTTCTAGTTTTAAAAATTGACTTTGTAATGGGATCATAAAATTTGTAACCCCTCAGCCCAACAACTAACAGTTCTGGAATATAGTTTCTTTTCATTAGACCTATAAGGCCTTGCCTTAGTTGAATAACCCCAAATGTATATATGCTTCAAACTAGACTTCTTACCTATCTAAAGTTCATAAGAAGTTTTGACAATTGCTTTTACTTGAAACTTTATTGAGAATATAAGTTGTAGTTTTTAATGGCCCTCCCTAGAGAGATTCTAATAAGGTGAAATGACTAATCATATTATTTACCATGTCCTTAAGTATAGTGTTTCATCTTTCAGCAACATTATTCATGTTAAGAGAACTTGACATGATGTATAGTGGGATAATTCCACATTCCTTTAGAAATGTAGTAAAAGGCCCTAGACTTTGTACTCCTGATCCGTCATATCTGCCATGGTATTCACTACTACGGTAAGATCTAACTTGTTTTATTCTTTTGTCAGGTTGGTTAACTTTATCCTTATTAAGCATTGAACATATGCAGTGATTGGGATTTCTCATGAATGAAAAATAGATAGCCATATTGAGAATAATCGTCTATAAACGTTAATAATGGAACGTTGACCATTCCATGAAGTCAAAGAAAATGACCCACAGATATCCATATAAATTAGTTTTAAGACGTCTCAAGTCTTATTGGCATCTAATTTCCTTATGTTTGTTTGTTTTCCCTTAATATAATTTAAACAATCACTTATGTTTAAAAAATCAAGGGGATCAATAATTCCTTTTGATACAAGTTTTTCGATTCTCTTTCAAGAAGTGTAACTAAATGCTCATGCCACAAATTGAAGTAGAATTCTCATTTGTTAATTTTCGTTTAATATTTCGTGATTTCACATGTAAGGTTTCATTATAAGAGGCAACCAAATCAAACAAATATAGATTATTATATAAAGATAAAAAAAACTAGTACTCACAAAATTTGAATAAAGAAAAAGACTAAATGTATTATTTTCAAATGAAAAAAAAAAGTTGAATTTGTCCAAAACAAAAATAGGAACCAAATTTCGTCACTGTAAAAGTCTCTTTTAAATCAAATAAAAATCAGTCTTTAATAATAACCTAAAAGTTCTTATAGTCTCAACTTCAATTGATTTGTCATTGTCCACAAAGATGAATCTTTAGACATCATTTGGCTTTCAGCTATTCAGGCAACTCTGTATAGACACACTTATATGAGTAGTGGCGTTGAGATCAATCCACCAAGTATGTATAGGTTTTGAAATTTAATTAATCTCAGAACAAACCAAAGCGAGAAACGTATCTTTCTTTACATGCTAAGCATGGTATTTGGTACAATTACTCTTCAAGTATCCCAAAATTCCATAAAAGTAATAGCCAAATAATTCGTCATTTTCAGGCTTTTGTTGTTTCTTTTGAGCTGGACCAAGTGCAGCATCCTTATTTTTTCTTTTCTTCAACTTGTCCTTAGATGTACTAGCCAAGTGAGCACTTTCCATTCTGTCTTGCTTCGACCCTTCTTCATTTTGTACACAGTATGACGTGCTCATTAAGAGTCTACTTCCCCTTTTGACAATTATAATTAAATTGATTGAATTGTAGAGAGAGAAATCAAAACCAAATGCACGAACAAATTATCAGAAAGCTCAAGCTTTAGCGCCTTTACTTTTGAAGCAATATGAGACATCTTCATGATATACTCCCGAATGTTTCATTTATCATTATACTTAAGTGAAACCAAGTTCGCCAAAAGCATACTAATTTCGACTGTATCGCTTATCGCAAAGCATTTTTCAATCTCATCAAAAAGAAATCCTTGACAGTAGTTACCTTATCGGACACAACTCCCCTGAATTATTCTGGAACTCTATGCTTTGTGATCATAAAACTAATGCGATTTGAATGATTTCATTTTTCATCAGCAAAACTTTTATCCATAAATACAGTGGGTTATTCAATCCTTGATGCAATGTCTAAATCCATGCAGTCAATAACGATTTGAACATTCTCTTTCCAGTTCTTAAAGTTGGTTCCATTAAGCACATGAATTGAATTGATTGTGACAGATATTGAAGAAGCAGAAGAGTTAATTGAATATAGAACAAAGCAAAATAAACATATTCACATTAGAATTTGTATTCAATAGTTAATTAATTCAAATAATGGTAAATCCCATAAGAAGATATCGAGTTCAATATTGATTTTAGTCTTTGGACAAAAATACCAACTTGTAAGTAGTACTCTTGATGTAGTAATCAAATGTTGACAATAAACGATGTCAAACAATAAATCAATAACATACCAAAAAAAACTATACAATTGTCATATATTTATTACCATATATGTGCCTGTAATTCGACCAAACATCTACCTTCATTTGAATCCGTGAATATCCGCATGAATTACAAATACACAACCATCTTTAAGATCCAAATAAATTAGCTTAGATAAGAGATGTTACTTTGGCAACATATTGTTTCAACTAATAAATTTAGAACATTAGACAACCGAAATTAAATTTTAGTATCAAAATTTGAATTTTAATTGTTAACTCCTTAATCTTTTATTTGTGTATTTTATAACTAAAATTATTTAAAAGAACAGTAAATAGGCGCTGCATTGCAGCATTTGGTGTCGCAACGCTGCAACATTGCTGTGTAGCTAGAAAAATGCCAAAAAATTCCATAATTTTGAAATCCATGGTTTGAAATTCACACCTCAAATTTTATAAAACTAAATTATGAATTTCAACAAAAAAAAAATAAAAAAATCATTTATTCTCAATGGTTTAACATAGATTGGCTCTAATACTTCTTGTCGAATATTTATGAAACTTAGACTTCATAAACTTTACAAAATTGCCATGATCTCCACGTCAAATCACCAAAAAAAAATGTTGTACATACCTTGATCCATTGATTTATATATTAAATATTGAATCTTGAATTACAATCATTTAATCTTGACTTCTACATCTTTAATCTTGACTCTTGATTATGAATTCTTAAATTCTTCAATCATTCTTCTTGATTCTTGGATTCATTTATGCTGATTTGAATCTTCCTCTTCAATATATTTTTTTAATTAATTTTTGTGTTGATGGAATGACACGAAGAATGAGAAATTGCATATGAATTGGATGTAACCATATTTATAGTTTTTATATGTATTTCGCCCCATCATGAAATACAATTATAAAGGACTCTGGTCGCTAGACATGTAACTAGGCCCACACTTTATTTAGATATTCAAATCCTAATTACTTAATCTTTATTAAATCACTTTAATTTTGGATTTAACTTTAAAATAATCTTTGTGGAAATTACATAATACCAGGGATTTAAAGACTACGATACAAAAATCAGAGGTGAAGTTTATTTAATCAAAAATCAGGTATTAATTAGATATTTTATTAATAAATTATTCAATTTCAAACCCTAATTCACTCTATTCTCTCTCTACTCTATCTCCATTTTCTCTACCTTCTCTCTACTAGCACCATCGCCTGTTAAATCTGATTGTGACTAGTGTCGAGTGCCGAACGAGTGTTGATGCTGCGATGAGCACCGGTGCCGCAACAAGCAACGATGTAGTGGCTACTAAGCGTCGATCTGAGCCCCGAAGATGCAGCTTTGTTGTGGCTGTGCGTGCGACAACACTGGTCAGCGGCAATGTGACAACTTCGCGACACGCAAAAGATAGTTCAGTGTGTAGAAGTGTATTGGTGCGGTGTTTAGGTGTTTGTTGGGTTTGTTGGTTTTTGGAGTGGTGGTGGATGTGGTGGTGGTGTCGGGTGGTTGCAGTGGTGGCTTGGATTTCAACTTGAAGAAGAGGTCGAATGAGTCCAGGAGCGAGTTGGATGAGTCCGAATTAGCGAGTTCGAACGGGGTGTGAAAGAGAATTAGTGAGTTTTATGTTGGGGAACGATCGGTGGGTGTGACGATGGTTTGCTGCTAGCAGTGTGAGTGGTGTTGATTGATTGTTGTGATATGATAAGGGTGGATCTGGCAGTGGTGTTGCAATGATGGTGGTGGTTCAGTGGTGGGGGTAGTTATGACGCTGGTGGTGGTGGTTGTTGTGTTTCGGTAGTGTTGGGTGGTTCTTGTTGGTAGTGGAACTGGTGGTGGTAGTGTCGGCAACGAGGTGGTGGTTGGAGGTTGTGCGGTGTAGGCAACAGTTGTGTGTGGTTGTTTGTGGTGGTGGTTGTGCGGTGGAGGTGGCAATAATGTTGGTGGTGGTGGACGTGGGTCGGACAGCGTGGGGTAAGGATGTTTGTTGATGGTTCTGGTGGTATGGTGTAGGCGATGGCGACGATGGTTGTCATTTTTTTGTTGCTGGTAGTTTGTGGCAGTGTGGTATGGTCGCTCGTGTTTTGGTGGTCGATTTTGTTGTTATTAGCGGTGGTTGTGGTGGTGGTGTGGCGAGGGAGAGGTGTAATAGTAATTGTGACCAACTATTTGATTGCTCTGTGATCAAGTATTAGTAGTGAATTGGAATCGAATGTGGAGTTTTTGGTGTATGTGACCAATGATTTGGTCTCTAACCTTTAAAATTCAATAATCAGTTACCAATAAATTTGAAAATATGTGACCCATAGATAAATTGTGACCTTTAATTTGAATGAGCCGTGACATCGAATAATCTGTGGCCTACAAAATTTTTTGATTTGTGACCACGAAATAATCTATGACTAATTAGTTTGATCATATGTGACCAGCAAATAAATCTGTGACTATTAATCGTATAACTATGATTTTATTATATTTATATAATAAATATTTTTAATTAATTAAATATATACCTGAATTTTGAATTTTCAAACTATCTACCTGATTTTTGAATTGGTATAAATAATACCCATGAATCATGATTTTTTCCCATAATCTTTATACACAATTAGTTACATATATAGGCCCACATTTCAAATTAATATTTTTCCAAACAGACACACCATATTCGACCAAATTCACAATGAGATTTGGGGGTGGTTTGAGAGAACTGGCCTATTTAAAACTTGCAAGCATTTTTCGAAGATAAATGAAAGGTCAACCGCTACTTTCTCAAAATCATAGCTTGATTTGAGAATGTGACATAAAGAAAAATGAGATCTGAATTAGGATTTTAGGATGTGGGTTTTGAGATTTGGCAGTGTGGTCGCGGTGTAGTGATGATGGCTGGATTGTGGGTGGCGTGGGGATTGGAGGTGGAAGAAGATACCATTATCTTTTAAATAACGTTATTTGTAATCACTCACTAACAACACATGAATACATGTGATGATTAATGATTTGATATATTAAACAATAGAAAATTATCACATTAATACATTAAATCACAAACCGTCATATAAGATATCACGTAAGATGACTATCGTAATGAACGACTATGAATAAAATTACTTTTTTTTTTTAAAAAAAATCTTTGCATTTAGTTTTTAATTATTTGGACTTTTTAGTGTATGGGATGATGTTGGGATTGTCTGGATAGATAGCAAAGATGATTCATTTTCCTTTCTCAATTTGAAAATAAGTATACAATAGTCATTTGACTTTTGGCGACAGTATTTTGGTCAATTTAATACATTGTCTTAGTGAAGAGCACGTGTCCATTTAACGGAGAAAATGGACGAATCAGACAGCAATGCTAATTCACACGAAAGATTGATATGATGATACAATTGCAACGCTGACAAAGAATAAAAACATTTTTTATTTTTTATCAATTATCCAAAAAAGAAGTTTAGTTTTATTCATCATTATCAAGCCTTGTCGAAGGAACGTCCAAAAACCGTCTAAAAAACTACAGACACGTTTTTATTTAAATATTCGTAAATTTAAGTAACCGTAAACTCTAGAGCATGTATAATTCTTCAAAAATGAAAGTGAAGGTCTGTACAGTCGCTCAGCCATGGATTCCCAGAATCACTTCTTTTAACAGCTCGTACTTGAGCCCTTTGAAGGTGTACTTGGAGCTGCTGCACCCAATCCAATTGCCTCAGAGCTTGTCATCAACCTCAGTCTCTTACATGATTCAACAAACATTCTGCAAAACATAAATACCCAAAAATGATTAGAATTTTGCTAGTTTGCCAGAATTTTTTTTGACAGAATGGTTGACATCCACTCACATGCCGTATGGGTCCTGCGTGAATAAAAAAGTCCAAAATAAAAGTGGACCCCGTCATTGTGAGTGTCGGTCAGGTTGATGCGTCAACCATTTTCGATTACTATAACATAGTTGAAATGATTATTAGCAAACCAAATTAACACATAGATTATGAAACCATACTAACACTTAGGGTTGGCGAACTTTGCGGGCTCAGCCCGACCCATGGGCTGAGTCGAACCCGTTTCTCTTCACGAGCCGATTCGTTTGGGCTCGTGGATTAACTCTTTTATGGCTGTATTAATTTTGTGTTAAAAATTTCTGCTTGTTTTTGGGCTTATTTTGTTTATTCTTTTTTTGTTAAGCCCGGAAATTGTCATGCCTACTAACACTATAAAAATGCTTGATCAATAATTTTTTTTTTTTTTTTGTCCAAGATTTTCAAAAGAGTACTCACCCACAAAAGTTTCATCGATAAATCGATGGTAATCATAGGAAAAATAAGTTTGAAGTCGAATTTGTGAAACTTACTTCCAAGGGACATCTCCAACTAACATCCAATCTCCATCTTTGTCCTCATAAGTTGGCACGTACTCTTCACCATTTGCAGAGTCCATGAGTTTCCTCTCATTCAACACATTACCTAAACCAAATCCAATTTAATCATCATTAATACTATAATCATAAGAAAAAAAAATAATTAATTAGAATCCATTAACTATGGTGCTTACATATGGTTAAGCATGTAAACATATCTCCCATTGCAGTCAACAAATCCTGGTAGCTACTGTGTATTTCCAGATCAATTTTTCTTAAATATGGAGCCCCATCTACGCCTACTTTCACGTATTTGCAATTTTTTATCAAGTTCTTCCTTCTTCACCATTAGCAGAGTCCATGAGTTTCCTCTCGTTCAACACATGACCTAAACCAAATCCAATTTAATCATCATTAATACTATAATCATAAGAAAAAAAAAATAATTAATTAGAATCCATTAACTATGGTGCTTACATATGGTTAAGCATGTAAACATATCTCCCATTGCAGTCAACAAATCCTGGTAGCTACTGAGTATTTCCAGATCAATTTTTCTTAAATATGGAGCCCCATCTACGCCTACTTTCACGTATTTGCAATTTTTTATCAAGTTCTTCCTGTATGATCTCACTGGAGGCCATCCCACAACCTGAGCCCTATAATAGGTATGACACTTACATTAGTGACAAAATAACAATATTTTTACGACAAACTCCAAAAGCCAAGATGCATTTTGTATTAGACTCGACTAAGTAGTACAAAGAAAAGAACTTTAATATTGTGGAGTACTATTTTGTACGAGCACATTTGCGACTGAACTGAGCCCATGTTTGGTTTGAATAAAAATTAAATTTTTAGTAAATTTTAATAAAAGTCATGGTAAAATGCATAGTTCAAAAGTTGATTAAAAATATACATATCATTAAATGTATGGTTGAAAATAAATTTGAAAAAATATAGAATTTCAAGAAATGGGCAAACCGAGGCTAAAAATTAGATTTTTGATTATCCGCTTACAATATGCATGTAGTTGCATACTCGATTAATCTTCTCCATGTGTTAAGTGAACAACCACTATATCAGCCGTAACTAAAATTGTCAATTTTTCCTTAGTTTTAAGGGCATAACAAATGAACTCGTATGCTTAATAAATTGAGGACAAACAACATGAACGAATCTTTGTTTATGCCACGAAATTTCACAAAAATAATGTGCAGTAAGATAAATTGATATAAATTGATATACTGGGGAGGAGGTTGTGATTCAGCTTGGTCATAGTTCGCCAGCTTCAGATCGACGTCGGAAAATCCACGCTTTATACCAGACTTCTGAACTAGCGAATCGCCGGGCAAACCTAAAGTGAGCTCCGTTTTCAGAACGCCAGAGGTTTCAGATTCCAGCAACTCTTTTGTTATTTCTGATGACATTTTTTCTGTCTTTATAAATTGGTAATTGGCAAGCTATAAAGATTAGAGAAAATTAGGATCGTTGAACTTGAAGCTAAGCATGAGATGAGTGTGATATATATGGAAGAAGAGATCTGGACGGCAGAAATTTCTATTGACCATTCATGATTCAACACGTGTCCAAGGATGGAGTCAAGAAATTTGTTAAGTGCGAACATAATTTAACACAAGGACAGACCCACATGGGATCATGTGGGATCAAATGACCCCCCCCCTTTTTTTTTAACAATCTATTTTGATGCACTCGTTAAGATGCCAAATGGAGTCAAAATATTACATTCTTAATATCATTTCGAAGTGCTTATGACCTAGTTTTTCACTCATTAATGGCATGTGAAGTGATCAACTATAGAAAAAGTTGTGACATGTTAAAGCAGGGCTTTTGAAACTAATATTTTGAGAATTTTGATAATATCCTAACTTTAAAAATTCGTTTGCGATCATGTGCTATCTGAATCCACAAATCGTCTATGCTATGTAAAAGTTTGTTTCGAAAACTATATCGTTTTCATATCTAATAGTCCAAACGGATATAGAAAATAGTTAAATATGTATCAAGCAAGGACAGACCCACATGGGATCATGTGGGATCAAATGACCCTCCCCCTTTTTTTTTTAACAATCTATTTTGATGCACTCGTTAAGATGCCAAATGGAGTCAAAATATTACATTCTTAATATCATTTCGAAGTGCTTATGACCTAGTTTTTCACTCATTAATGGCATGTGAAGTGGTCAACTATAGAAAAAGTTGTGACATTTTAAAGCAGGGCTTTTGAAACTAATATTTTGAGAATTTTGATAATATCCTAACTTTAAAAATTCGTTTGCGATCATGTGCTATCTGAATCCACAAATCGTCTATGTTATGTAAAAGTTTGTTTCGAAAACTATATCGTTTTCATATCTAATAGTCCAAACGGATATAGAAAATAGTTAAATATGTATCAAATGTACGTCTAAAAAAAGACATCTAACTCGTTTTTTCTTTTAAAAAATTCAATTAATTATTATTTTTGCACGATAAATTTTTCAATATAATTTATATCTTTTCATTCGAAAGTCTTACATGAAATATGACGTAAATTTTTTAGGGTCGTTACTGATTAAATACAATTTGAATTACTTTCGAATTATATTTGCTTTAAATTTGAATTTCATTTACTTTCTGAACTAAACTTAAATTTTATATCAATTCATTTAATTTCTATATTGAATTTAATTTATTCAATGTTAGCTCAGCATTTGCCAATAAAATGATAAACAAAACTTTATAAGTAGCAAATATTATTTAATAATATTAATAATGATGTAATTATACGATATTTTCAAAGTGTCAAAATACATATAAACTTATATTCATTAATTAATATTATGTTGTTTATTAAAAAATTATTTTTAAAATTTTGACCCCACAATACTAAAGGTTTGGGTCCGCAACCCATGTCGAACAATATGTTTTTGGTCATGAATTTAATGATGGTAAAACTATAAAACAAAATCATGGATTTGGGCCTAAAAATAAAACCCATGTAAATTAAAACATGTTTTTATTCCACCTCCCCTGTTGATTAAAAATAAATAAATTTGTTTGGGCCTAAAATTTCAGTGCAGGCATATTATTTTTAAAATTTTGACCCCACAATACTAAAGGTTTGGGTCCGCAACCCATGTCGAACAATATGTTTTTGGTCATGAATTTAATGATGGTAAAACTATAAAACAAAATCATGGATTTGGACCTAAAAATAAAACCCATGTAAATTAAAACATGTTTTTATTCCACCTCCCCTGTTGATTAAAAATAAATAAATTTGTTTGGGCCTAAAATTTCAGTGCAGGCATATGCTCGCACTCATCTCAACGTGGCTCCGCCCATGCACGTGTCCAAGTTTAAGCGCCTTCGATTCGACCACGTCGATGCAAGTTTATGATGTAAAGTGTGCGTTTGTAATTTTGGTCACTCAATCGTTGACCACTAATGCACATCTAGACATGATTATGCGTGCATAATTATCTTTCTTTTTTTTTCAGATTTTTCTAAATTACTAGTAGTAAGCACGTGCGTTGCACATCTTATATGCGGAATGAATAATATGCGTGATATTTTTAAAGTAAGACAATTGTTAATGTTAAAAGAAAAAAATTAAACTTGTTAAAGAATATATATATATACATAAAAGTTTTATGAAAATTACGTACATAAAGTGAAAATGTTGAATAAATTGAAATGTAACGATTTGCTTATGCTAAACTTTGGTTGAACCCCTATTTTCAACTATTACGGAGAGATCAACCAATTTTATAGTACAGACAGACACGAAAAAAATCAAGTTAAAAGATATACATTTGATTAAGTTTAAAATATTTATGTATAAGTAAACTAAAGGTACGTAAATAATTTTTAAATTAAAAAATTACTCATTGTTTTTTTTTTGTACCATAAACTTTTTTTTACATGAAAACAAAACAAAAAAAGTGTATTATCTTAACATATTTAGAAAAAAAAAATTACATATTAATCATGCTTGTCATATTAAATCATAGCATTTATTTTAAATTAGAAACCAATGTTACATTCAAAATATATATGGAAGTGAAAAATCTTAAATAAAAGTTTTCCTTTCCTTTTGAATGAGGTTAATACAAATGGAGGAATAACAAATCTTCATTTAAATGTATTGAGATAAAAAAAAAAAAAAAATTTCTTTTGTTTATATATTAATATATAATAAGTTACAGGATTATAATCAATTTTTATGCTTATACAAAAATAAACACGCAATAATAAATACCAAATAGTATATTAATTAGTTTTTAGAACACATAATATTAAATTTTATTAATAATTAAAAAAATTGGATTTAGTGAAATGTGTAATTGAGATGTGAAGCTTGTATTTAGTGCGTGGATATAAATATGGGAAGTGTAAGTAATTTCTAATTATTAGGAGTAATTAGTAAAGTTTTTAAGATTGATGGATAATTTTTTCCGTCATTGATTATTTCTCTCATAACTGTTGATCACATTTAAGCACTTTTTTCTTTTCGATTTATTATCCTTTGTATTTAAATAGTTATATTAAAAATTATTAATTAATTAAACAAGAAATTTATAATTTTTGAATGAAAATATTGACAATGTTATATAAGGACAAAATGATAAATTGAACATTTTTCGTCTATCTTCACATTTTATTTTTATATATATTGTAATTATATAAGTAGATGAAAGTTGATTTTAAATGAAGCTCACGGATATAAATAGTAAATAATATAATATATATACATGTACGTATATAATAACATTATAATATATTAAAGGTGGTATTAATTATAGATTAATTAAATTTTTATCTCATGCAGTCACCTTTTTAAGTATAGAGTTCATTTTTCATATTGGAGTACTCATAATTTTGGGTTAACTAAATTAAGTTTAATCACTTAAAATCAAAGCTGATCTACATATATAATCATATTAAAAGTATAATAAATATTGTTTTATATGATAATTAATCTACCATTATATTAATGCAACCTTTAATATATTTTATTATATAATTATAATAAAATTATATCTGTGAGCTTAGATTTTAAATGGTAAACTTAATTTCCACAATGTAAGTTAAGTAATTAAACTTAATTTGATTAATGTAAAATTTTAGGTACTCCAATATAAAACAATAAGTGTTACACTTAATGAATATTAAATGAAGTTAAATTATATTAAATTGTACTATATTAAATATATAAGGGTAGAATTGGCATATAACTAAAAATATAAGAGATTTTTATTAAGAGAATTAATTCAACATGAAATTGAAAAATGGATATTGTTTAAGGAATTCAAATGATGACCTTTAATAATCTTTATAGAAATTAAATTTTTTTAATTTAATTAATAGCATTACACTTAAATGGATATTAAATAAAGTTAAATTATATTAAATGGTACTATATTAAATATATAAGGTTAAAATTGACATATAACTAAATATGTAAGGGTAAAATTGGCATTCAAAAGTTTCTTCCCAATCCTCACACTTTTACTATATTGTAGATAACTTAAATATTGATTTTTTCGGTTTTAAATTCAAAATAGCAAAGCCTTGAACAAAGGAAATCTCCCAAAAATTTCTATTTATTTACGATTTAATATTTACATTTGGAACTTATCTTTTTGTTAAAAACTTTGAGAAAATGTATAAATTTCTTATAAATTTGATTTAGATGTTTGGTAGGTATTAATTTTAATTACTAAACGATTTTTTGATTGATTAAAAATTTAAATAATATTAAAATAAGAAAATGCCTTTTTACACTGTTTTACGCCGATGCTTCGTCTAAGCTCGTTTAGCCCATAGTTTAACCTCTACGTATCCTCACATATTACGTCTTTTAAAACACTGATTTTTGATCTTTCGGTGTGGCCTTAATTGGGTGCTTGTCCACATGAAAACCCACGTGGACTATTTGATCAACGCAAACACCATTCATTGATTTTCAAACGTTTAAATTTTCTTATGACTTAGACTTTGACTACGGGGAATTTAGTCCAAGTTTGGCTCTCATTTTTTGAAAAAAAAATTGGTGGAATAGTATTTTCTTTTAAATGAGTGATTGAAAATTAAAAGGTAGGGACGTTTCGCACAATAACTTTGAAAGGTAGGGACCTTTTATGCTAATTACTTTTTTGATTTAACGGAGCATTTTAACGGAGAGTTGAAAGAAGAAATATTATTTTATGAAAAATTATGTAATTAAAAATAAAAGAAAGAAAAATGAAATTTAATGTAATGAGATTTAAATGGGGGCTTAAATCCCCGGCTGAGAAAACTAAAATCAGGGCACGATTAAAAATTTTAAGGTAAAAAAGTCAACCTTTCGTGAGTCCGTGTTCTCGGAGAAATTTGAGTTCAGGACAGTCGGTCCCACGATCCGCATGTGAATGTGTTGCTTTGTCGGGTTATAATTTCTCTTTACGTACCATCACGTGCAAGTTTCCTGTTAGAGCTTCAATCTTTAAATATTCTCTTTTTCTCCAATTTTATTTTAATAAATAATTACACACTATTTTAATAAATTAATTTTACATGTAAATTCAAAAAATTTCTTACTTTTTAACTACACACGTTCCCAAAAAAAAAAAAATTACAAAATCTATTCTTCCATAAAATGGAACTCGAACAAACCTCAATAATAAGATATTTAATCATACCTATTAAAGAAGGGATTATATTAATGAACCTCTTGGTAGTCAAAATTCCTTTAACCCAACGGGGTTAACACATGATAAAGATGAAGAGGGCTTGATGTTCCCATTAATTTTTAGGCCACTGTCCTGATTTGATTAAGCATGCCACATTTTCATTACATTTCTAAGTTGTTTGTTACCCTATTTTAATCGTGTAAACGTTACTTTTACCACAGACGATAAATTCAACACGCTTGTAAATTAAGAAGATGGGTTTGAGAAGTTGATTTCAATAAATCAATTATTGTAAGCAAAGAAGACAATCACACTTCAAAGAAAGAATTTTAAAAAGTCATTTCGAATTGAGAGAACAATCAAATAAAATTGTTGACCTCGAAATCCAACGAAACACGTGACCAATAAATTTCCATACATAGCATCTTTTTACAAAAGATCTCTTGATTGAAGTGATGCTTGCAGAATATGCCTTACTAGCCAGAGGTTGATCGCTTCAAAAATCCACTTGTGCGCATTGTGGCACCTCGTCTTAGAAGCAACTTTCTGATGGGATATCACTTTGAACGAGACGCCTTAATAATCTTGATTGGCTGTCAAATCGCTTCGAAGAGAGCAGAGGATGGACGAGGTGACAAGAAGATGCGCATTGCATGTCATTTTTAATTTTACTTAGCTGATTATCCGTCTATAAGATGAAACATAATAAAAATACGTATCAATCTCATAGGCAGTGTGGTGGTAGTTAATTGGGCTGCTGAGATTAATTAATTTTAAATTATTAAATTATCAATGTATGGTAAGATTCGATACCTGCAACTCAATGACAACGAGTTCAGTTTACACATAATAATCAAATTAATTTGTTAAGTAACAAAATTTTGCCTGCCATTTATGTACATGCATAACTTGAGACGCATGACCCGGGAACATTGTTTCAGCTACAAAGCCCCTTGATTTCTTATCAGTTGTTGTTTGTTTAGAATTCAAATCCCACAGTTTAAAGTGCTGACTTTTGGTTTATGCCTCTAAAAAATTAATCAAGTTCCTAGATACGAAATAAAAAGAAATATTCAATTCTATTCACTTGGTCAACAAATGAGTAAAAAAAAAAAGTTAAATGCAATGCCTACATGCTTAGTACGTAGTACCATTAGGTTTAGGTTGTACTAGACATTATGTTAAAAAAATAAAATTAACTTTCTTATTCTTTAATAATATTATCCAATATTAAAAGTAAATTTTGTTGCAATTTCGTTTATCCATCCATGTGTAGAAATTTTGCTCGTTGACCCCATTTTTGAAAATAAATTTTGTAAACAGTTAATTTTTTTAAAAAAAAATGTAGGGTTAAAAAGTATGAATTTTTTTTGAGTTTAAGTGCAAAATTATTTTTTTAGGAGAATATATGGTTGAAAATGAATTTGAAAAAAAAATCGAAAATCAAACTCAAACAGGTGCATAGTAGTAGGAACAAAATGGTGTAAATTTTGTTATATTTTAGTTTATCCGTCTATGTCCGGAAGTTTGCGAACGAAGAAATTAGATCAAAATGAAGCATCCGTATGGAAGGGTTTTTGCTTTTATTTTTTGTAGAAGAGCTTCATGATTAATTTACCTTAGGGTCCGTTTGATTGCAAAAATTGAATTGAATTGCCTAGAAAATGAATTCCAGATAATTGAATTGCTTAGAATTATTTTCCTGGAAATTGTAAATTATTGTGTTTGATTGGTATAATTTTTCAGGTGGAAAATGTTGAAATAAAAGTATTTTTTTTATGTTCGTTTGGCTTTGTTTTATAAGGAAATTATCAATTAAAGGAAAATATTTTTTTATAGTAATTCTTAGAATTGGTTTCCATTACCAACAAAAAAAAAAAAGTCGCTACAGTAGGGTGGAATTTGATGGTGAGAATTCAAATTCAACCAAAACAAGGAAAATTCCAAATTTCAAGAAATCCAAGAAATGCAATTCCATGGAAAATATAAGGTATCAAACACCAAAAGTTGGAATTTTCAATTCCAATTCCATCTTCTTCTTTTTTTTCCATTTCCATGCTATCAAACAGTCCCTTAGGTCAGCTTTATTTAAAAGTTCTTCTAGATAGCTAAAACAATTCCAAAAAATTTTGTAAACATTTTCAACAACACTACTTTATTTCAAAAGCAATTTTAGACTGAAAATCATGTCAAACGGACTCGAATTTTAATCAACATTTAGTTTTATCCTGTTAGCAAATTTGTTTGGTAAATATTATGGTTATGCACTTGCATATTTAAAAGTAACCAAGGGAATCTGATCCAACGAAGATATACAAAGTTATCACTTGCTAATTAATAAATTAATTTAGTATATCACGATCCAAGATGATACAATGATCCTGGGAAACGGACTAGATTCAAGAACCATGCTTAACTGCTTAAACGAATTACAATTTTAAATTAGCATTAAATTATTAAGTTCCTCGAGAGAATAGCTTACTTCGAGGCGGACCATGAACTGGGTCGATTTTTCGAATTCAAGTCCACAGATTTTGATTTGTTTAAGTTATGACTTGTCTGGTTTCAGAACTTTAAGAATATTATCTGTTAAAGAAATTCATTGATCTTCTCTGATTTAAGTGATCTTTTACGATTACATCCACGATGATATGATTATGTATTTATATACATTTTCATCCATTTTTTTGACATATTTTTTATTCATTTTTAGTTACTTGTTATTTATATACACCTTATCGACTTGTTTGGTAGTAATTATCAGAATTGATTTTTTGATCTTTAGAGAAAAAAGTGGGTTCCACCTGTGAATGATGAAATAAAAAATGATGGCTGAAATAGTAAAATAACGATCAAAAATTAATTTTTTTAGGTGAAAAATTGTTATCAAACGGGGGCTATATATTGTGCATTGGACATATACGGCCCTTATGGGTTTGTCCCGTTACTTGGCTTAGTTCGTTATTTTATTTTAGTTTATATTAATGACAGTTTCATCTTCGTGCTTTCATAGAATTTTTACAGTATTTTAATCTCTTTCGTTTGCTACGGTGGATTATTTTGATTAAAACTAAATACAAATTTGAGAAGTTTTCTCCATTCTTGATCTTGTTTTGAGTTTCTTTGGGTTCTTGAATCTTGATCGTTCTGTAACTTTGTTTTCACTCTTCATCTGCATCGCTTTGTAAATATAATACAGAGTTTTACTCTCTATAAATAGTAGACACGAAATAAAAGGTAAACATGTTTTCATTTCAATGTTAAAAAGGAAATAAAAATTAAAATCTCGTTTATTATATTGCAGAGTTATGTCCAATATTACGTATAAAACATTGACTAAATGTAATACTAGACTGAGACGACAATATTGAAATGACCCGCTTTATATTTCTTAGAAATTATTTATCAATATAAATATATTATCTCATACCAAATAGGGGCAAACTTGAAAACTTGGAGAACGAAGTCTGCATTCTTACAGAACACTAATTAATAAAAGTTTAAGGTAATTAATAAAACAATTGCTAATTTATGGACTACAAACAGCCCATTGTGCAAAGAAAGTTGTGATGAACAGACAGTGCATAGTATGCAAATCCTTAATTCGAAAAGTGATTAATTATAGGGTCATGCCTCTATTGAAATGCCCTCAAGAAGGTCTTTTGCATGAAGCCCAATGCCCTTCGCATCCAAACTCTTCATGATCCTTAGCCTCTTGCATGATCCACTGAACATCCTGCAAATTATACCATGTTAGGTTATAAGAAATGTTTGCTACATTTTACTGTTGAACGAGACAATCAATAAATTTATCGAGTAATGTGTATTTTAGAAGTTAATCACAAGGTAACAACATTTACAAATAAATAACTCGGAAGTACACCAAACAATGTGTTTTGGATGATTAATGTCTAAGAGTGAAGCGTGATAAGTGTGCTTGACCACATAGGGTTATCCATTTAAAGCGAGAGAAATTTCGTTCATCTCTTATTCATTTTCTGCCGTCACATTCTCACTGGCAGACGTGGGTTTATAAAAGATGGGTATTCTATCAACATTTTCCGACTTAAGACAATAAGCTCGTGATTAAATGAGCATGAAACAAATGCTTAGAGAATTAACACCATGTTTGGTTAAGTTTACAAGTTTCTTAAAATGATTTTTTTTAAGGCACGGTTCACACTATTGAAAAAGCTCATATTATCTATGGAAGTACCTTTCAAGGACACATCTAAACATAGCCACCGTAAATCACTAAATTTAACCCCGATGTCTTACGTTAAAATCCGTTTGACTGACAAAGCTTTTTTGAGATTATAATTAGTTGATCAAACTTCATTTTTGCCATGCTTTTCATTGGATCCACAACTTTTTACCGTACATTTCATGGGATTCATCAATTTATAATGTCGAAAACTTAAAACATCTTGGAAAAGAGTTGAGAATTTTTGAATATATGACATGCCAAGTACTGTCAAAATAATTGATTCTTGGAAGCGTGGCTGCAAACAGAGTCAAGGACAAACAATTGGAAGATTAAAACAAATGTTCTTCGTCAGTGTGATTATTGGGTTGGACAAGGAAAACTTGTCCTGGCAAACTTTCTACATACTTTTATCATGTTTCGCTTGACCTCAAGGATTTGTCCTTCTTTTGCCAGCCAATTCATTATGAAGATTTAGGTGTGAAGGGCAAACCACCAAAATTACAATACTTCTATGTCAATCCATTTTACATTCTGAAAAATACTTTAATTAGTCTCTCATCTATTAAAAACAAGTTAGTCGAGATATCAAAAATATAAAGAAAGAGAAAGGACTGACTTCCATGGGACGTCTCCAACAAGCATCCAGTCGCCATCTTTGTCCTCGTATATTGGAACGTACTCACTACTCTCTCCTTCACCTGTTCACAACAACTAAATCATTAGTAATTTTTTCATTCTTCATTAATTCCAATATTTTTCTCCCCACCCTCTATTCTACACTTATGTTTTATCATTAAATTTGCAATTTTCCATCCCTAACAAAATTTCACTCGCAGTTAGTACTCACAACTGCACCATTCCGCGTATCCTAGTGGTACAAAGAATGGACCAACTCGGTCTTATAGATATACGTGACAAGTTTAATGATTACATTACATTCAATCTACGTACCAAATATATTCTATAAAATATTGAAATTCACTTTAAACAAAACCATTTTTGACACTCGGAAATTTTGCATGGCGAAAATGGCTAAGCATCAATAGAATTTCCCTTTCCCAACAATCTAAAATCCCAAATCACGAAATAAATAGTAATTTGAAAGAATAGAATTACTGACCAATATAGCAGAAAAAGAGTTTCTCAAGAGACATGAGAAGACTAGAATACCCCTCAAGTGGACTCAGATCAATCTTGCGAAGAAAAGGGGCACCATCCATGCTAACTTTCACGTACATTTTTGTTCCCTCTTCCTCGCTAAAACTATTCTTCCGCCGGTAAGAACATACCGGTGGCCACCCCACCATTTTATTCTTCTTTGCCGTGTTAGTCTCTTCACCAGAAAATTCAGAAAACACCCTTTTCTTCTCCTTCTTCTCCATTGAACCACTAGCTTCACTACCACCACCTCCGGGAAGAGCCAACGTTAGTTCGATCTCGAGTCCTAAACCATCCTTAGCCATTTTCGGTCAATCACTAGTAGAATACACAAATTATGTAAATGAGTTGGATGATTTTTTTCAGTATGTTTTTTTTTTTTATCAAACAGTTGGTTTTTATACATGTTTACGAGTGAGTACACAAAGAGAACAAAGCCAGGTCAAGCAAGATTAATTGTCGGTCACATGAGATACAATGGTGGGGAACTATATGCTACCTAATACACTAGAATGGACCGGCAAGATTAAAGTTAAAAATAAGCGGTTTGGAGGGCTCTTGATCTGTGATGATTCTAGTAGTTTGATCATGACCGTTGTTAACGGGAACATTACATGTTATCTGCTTGATTGAGGTGGACCTCATCATCTTTGCATATTTATTTATTGATTTTATTATTATGTCTCTTGCCATTTGTGTTTTTTTGCAATTATTTGCTTACGGAAATTTTTCATAACGAACATGTATCAAAGGAAACTGAAAAGGAAATGCACGAATTAGCTCGTGACATCAAGATATAAGGAAAGGACGATAAGATATTCTACCTAGACTTATATGCTCCTCGTGATTATATGCTAAGTGTAGAGCGTCTCTGGCTTGTGATCAGTTTTAATCTCTCTCTCTCTCTCTCTCTCTCTCTCTCTCTCTCTCTCTCTCTCT
>NW_019233522.1:170620-173978 GCF_002742605.1 Olea europaea var. sylvestris
ATATATTTATTTATTTATTTATTTATCAAATTCGTTGTCAATTACACATTCTTCCA
Source organism: Olea europaea var. sylvestris (assembly GCF_002742605.1). Taxonomy (NCBI): domain Eukaryota; kingdom Viridiplantae; phylum Streptophyta; class Magnoliopsida; order Lamiales; family Oleaceae; genus Olea; species Olea europaea. The sequence continues at coordinate 170,677 of NW_019233522.1, forward strand.
AAAAATAATTTTACATCTAAAACCAAAACTTTTCATTGTTTTTTAGTCACACACGTAAGGATTTTTAATCAATAGATGAGCTTATATGTGTAAATAATTGTGTGTTAAATTAAAGGCTATCAAATTCGGTTAAGCCCAGTTAAAAGTGATCTAATAAGATTTCGATTTTGGATCGTTAGACATCCAATTAAATTGTGGGTTATATATGTGTAGAGACTGGGCTCAGATTCCTAATTCTATAATGTGCCGAATTAGGTCAAAGGGCATCGCTATATATAAATGGTTATGATCCCCAAATCACACATAGAGAAAGTATTGTATTGTTCATTTTCTTCTGCATCCCATCACAGAGAGAAAAGGAGACTACGTGTTGAGTTGGAAGACCAAGCCACATGATTCGATTATTGCATCAACAATTCTGATTCAGGTACGCTTCCGCTATAGCTCTCTAATTTCTTGATCATCCAACATGAAGATCCGGTGATTTAAGGTAACAAATTATCCTACAACATATTCTCTAGGAAAAAAATTACTGTAGCAAAACTTATTTCCTGAAAAATTGGGGGTCAAAAAGAGCTTTAAACTCGATGTATACCAAAGATGATATTATTGGGAATCAATACCTGATTTTAGGGTTTGTTTCTTGGGACAGATTCGATTGCCTCTTCTTGAGAAGATTAAACAAGGATCAACTAGTTATTATATTATATATTTAAAGAACAGATATCATAATTCAATTTAAGAAGAATCTCATTTTGAAAGACGGTTGTTGAAACTATAAACAGAATATGTGCAGAAATCATTCAGTTGATTCTATCTACTTCTAAGTTAATACAACAATCTTAATTTAATCTGTTTTCAAAAATGACATATCTTCATAATTGAACTAATTATTTACATATACATATGTTATAATTTCAAGTATTTTCTATGTCCCCACGAAAAGATTTGCTTTTCTTTGTTTTGTAACAGAATTTGAGCACATGCTCCCACATTGATCGTCTCTTTCAGTTGTTATTAACTGGTCAACGTGTCCAAATGCATCGCGTAAACTTGATACATAATCACAATGTTCAATTATTGAAAACGTTGTTCTCTTCTCACAAGTTTCATGTTGTCGATTTTTATATCCTGCAAGTATACGAATCATAACAGTAATAAAGTGGACATAAGAGTTCGAATTTCGTTTTCACGAGAATTACTATTTAACAATTGGTTCAATTATTTCTAAATTTAATTTGATCAAAGACAAATAATGAGTTTTATGATTGAAGTCTAAATTATTCTAACTAAACTAAATTATCTAACGTACACAACTTATCGAATTTGGGTTTTTAAAGTATGAATATGGTTGCTAGGACATAAAATTTACCTATGGATCCCCTTTAATTCGGCAATCAAGATTCATTACAATTGTAGTGTTTGATCGAATGCTTCTATTGTATTCAATTTACTTTACTCCTCTCGAATTTTCATTGAGCTTATTTAACTAATTCAATTCCATATTTCTATGCGAATTAATATAGTTAAACGAAATATTAGTTCTAAGAATTCATCTAACGGTCACAATAATTAGTATAGGTACCTCTACACGTTATACTAATGTACCGAATTTTTATATGTTGACTAAATCTATAACTCACATTTTGATTCGTAAAGATTCACAACATTAAATTAGTGATCCAATAATTCAATGCATTAAACTCATAGCAAATTCAACACATGAAAGATAAAAGAACAAGAATCTTGAATATAAGAAATAAAGAGTCTCAAAAGATTACATCGTTTAGCCTAATATGAATTTAGCTACTCATAATAATGGAAGAAAAACTAAAAACTTGGACTGAGTACATCATCGAGTTTTGAATTGAGAAATATAAAAGATGATGAAACTTGCACCTAGTTCTCTTCTTGCTTCCAATCTTGACTTCAAAACTTAGATCTTAATTTATTGTTTTCCTTTTAATTTTCTTTCGAAATCTCTCATTATATATATTCTCCCTCTCAATGTGTAGAATCCTTCTCGCCCGGTTGAATTCCCTCCCAAAAGTGGCCTCTAGATTGGTATTTATGTCTTTTTTTAAGTCATTGGAAGAGTTTAATTGAAATTAGGCTTTTAAAAGACGAATTAAACTTGGAAAACCAGAAATTGAGCTTTTAAAAGATGCATTAAACTTGGAAAACCCTAACTATATGCGGCTAAGTGCCCAGGCGCTAACTTTTGGGAAAAAAAATCAGCAATGTGGCGCCTGGGCGCTAAGGGATAGCACCTGGGCACTGTCGTCAACTTCAGTTGCATTGCACAAAATTCAGTATTTTTATCATAATTTTTTTCCCCCAATATCTAATTGAGGCGATTCAAAGTGCATTGGAGAGCTAACTCAAAGAGTTACAATTGTTACATATATTATTTTTAAATTCGAATGTTTGCTACATCAAAAATGAGTCTCAATATGAGACTAAAAATCCAGAGTATAACTTTTTAGGTTGGAAATTGATGCCTGATCATGCTTTGACTATATTTCATCTTTTTGACTTTTTTCTTTATCCAATTGACTTCTAGGATTCTCGAATCTTCATTGTGAGATCCGACACAACTTTTGAATATTTGTACTTTAGTCTCCAAACTTTGAATCTCTTACAATTTAGCCCATTTTTGCCAATTTTCGCTTCTTTCTTTCAATTTCACTTTCATTCATCGAATTTCACCTAATAAACGAAATATAAAATAAATTAGGCTATAATTATTCTAGAGAACTATTAAATGTCTATATTTTTTGCCCAAATAAATATATAAAATACATCTATCATTTCATTTAGCCGAGGTTCAAGAATCATGCTGCATGCATTGCATGTAATTAATATTGGTAAACTTTGTATTTAGACAGTGAATCGGGTTAATCTAGAAAAATTCTGTAATGCAACATGTTCTTTGTCAAGGGTTAAGCCCACGAGCCAGATCTCTATTGGGTCTCGGTTAATTTCTTTTCCTTCTATAAATTCCAAAGAGCGAAGGCTGACCAATAATATCGATATGGTTTAATGACTAGACCCATGGGTTCCGTTGTCTCCCGCTCATATTGTATTTGGTTGATCATTGATAGACAAATATTTATCTGTAATAGAGACAAAGTCACAGGGACGGATTTAGAGAGGGACTAGCTGGGCAGTAGTCCTCCCCTACCTGGTCCAATTAAAATTTTTTAGGGTAATTTTCTTTATTATTTTTTTTTTTTGTAAAAACAGATTTTTAATAAGTAAATTTTTTTTTTTCGTATTGGCCCGACTTAAATTTTTTTTAG
>NW_019233523.1:0-2499 GCF_002742605.1 Olea europaea var. sylvestris
TATCAGGGATTTTGACCATTTTTCGAAAGAATGAGCACTTGCATATTTGGAACGCTTGGATTGTCGGCGATCGAAGAATTCAGTGTAACTTTTGCACACGGTGTCTATTTTGGGCCGATAAGTACTTTTTGGAAATGTAGCGACCGTTTTGGATTGAACTCACCACTTCATCATGACGTATCAGGGATTTCGACCATTTTTCGAAAGAATGAGCACTTGCATATTTGGAACGCTTGGATTGTCGGCGTCCATAGAATTGACCGTAACTTTTGCACGCGGTGTCCATTTTGGGCCCGTAAGTACTTTTTGGAAATGTAGCGACCGTTTTGGATTGAACTCACCACTTCGTCATGACGTATCAGGGATTTCGACCATTTTTCGAAAGAATGAGCACTTGCATATTTGGAAAGCTTGGAGTGTCGGCGTTAGAAAAATTCAGCGTAACTTTTGCACACATTGTCCGTTTTGGGCCCATAAGTACTTTTTGGAAATGTAGCGACCATTTTCGATTGAACTCGCCACTTCGTCGTGACGTATGAGGGATTTCGGCCATTTTTCGAAAGAATGAGGACTTGCATATTTCGAACGCTTGGAGAGTTGGCGTAAGAAGTATTGAGCATAACTTTTGCACACGGTGTCCGTTTTGGGCCATAAGTATTTTTGGAAATGTAGCGACCGTTTTGGATTGAACTCACAACTTCTTCGTGACATATGACGGATTTTGGCCATTTTTCAAAAGAATGAGCACTTGCATATTTCGAACGCTTGGAGTGTCGGCGTAAGAAGAATTGAGCATAACTTTTGCACACGGTGTCCATTTTGGGCCATAAGTATTTATTGAAATGTAGCGACCGTTTTGGATTGAACTCACCACCTCGTCGTGACGTATCAAGGATTTCAGCCATTTTTCAAAAGAATGAGCACTTGCATATTTGGAACTCTTGGATTGTCGACGTTCGAAGAATTCAGCATAACTTTTGCACACGGTGTCCGTTTTGGGCCCATAAGTACTTTTTGGAAATGTAGTGACCGTTTTGGATTGAACTCACCACTTCGTCGTGACGTATCTGGGATTTCGACCATTTTTCGAAAGAATGAGCACTTGCATATTTGGAACGCTAGGAGAGTCGGCGTAAGAAGAATTGAGCGTAACTGTTGCACATGTTCTCCATTTTGGGCCGATAAGTACTTTTTGGAAATGTAGCGACCGTTATTGATGGAACTCACCACTTCGTCGTGACGTATGAGGGATTTTGGCCTTTTTTCGAAAGAATGAGCACTTGCATATTAGGAACGCTTGGCTTGTTGGCATTCAAAGAATTGAGCATAACTTTTGAAAACGACATTCGTTTTGGGCCCATAAGTACTTTTCAGATATTTAGTGACCGTTTTGGACTGAACTCACGACTTCGTCATGACGTATGAGGGATTTTGGCCATTTTTTGAAAGAATGAGCACTTGCATATTTGGAACGCTTGAATTGTCGGCGTTCGTACAATTGAGCATATCTTTTGCACACGGTGTCCGTTTTGGGCCCATAAGTACTTTTTGGAAATGTAGCGACCGTTTTGGATTGAATTCACCACTTCGTCCTGACGTATGTGGGATTTCGGCCATTTTTCGAAAGAATGAGCACTTGCATATTTGGAATGCTTGGATTGTCAGAGTTCAAAGAATTGAGCGTAACTTTTGCACACGGTGTCCGTTTTGGGCCCATAAGCACTTTTTGGAAATGTAACGACTGTTTAGGATTGAACTCACCACTTCGTCGTGACATATCAGGGATTTCGGCCATTTTTTGAAAGAATGAGCACATGCATAGTTGGAATGCATGGATTGTCGGCGTTCAAAGAATTCAGCTTAACTTTTGCACACGGTATCCGTGTTGGGACCATAAGTACTTTTTGGAAATGTAGCGACCGTTTTGGATTGAACTCACGACTTCTTCGTGACGTATGAGGGATTTTGACCATTTTTCGAAAGAATGAGCACTTGCATATTTGGAACTCTTGGGTTGTCGGCGTTCGATGAATTGAGCGTAACTTTTACACACGGTGTCCATTTTGGGCCCATAAGTACTTTTTGGAATGTAGCGACTGTTTTGGATTGAACTCACCACTTCGTCGTGACGTATTAGGGATTTCGGCCATTTCTCAAAAGAATGAGCACTTCCATATTTAGAACGCTTGGACTGTCGGCGTTCGAAGAATTCAGCGTAACTTTTCCACACGGTGTTCGTTTTGGGCCCATAAGTACTTTTTGGAAATATAGCGACCGTTTTGGATTGAACTCACCACTTCGTCGTGACGTATAAGGGATTTCAGCCATTTTTCGAAAGAATGAGCACTTGCATATTTGGAACGCTTGGATTGTCGACGTTCGAAGTGGTCAGCGTAACTTTTCCACACGGTGTTCATTTTGGGCCCATAAGTACTTTTTGGAAATGTAGCGACCATTTTGGATTGAACTCACCATTTCGTCGTGACGTATGAGGGATTT
>NW_019233524.1:0-2499 GCF_002742605.1 Olea europaea var. sylvestris
TGAATGAAGGCAATAGAGGAGAAGGAAAATGATAATGATCAAATACTACATAAACAAGCTTCCCATGTATAAAATTAAAAAAATAATATAAGAAAAATGAAAAAATTTGCAAAGTTTATCTAGATATCACTTTTTTGGGAATTATAGATTTAATAAAGATTGGGAAAAGTTCATATATTAGGTGTATTGTTTACTTTTACAATTCTGGTACAAAGTTTAAAAATTCCAAATTCAGGTTTCTGTATAATTAATTGAAATTTTTTATTAATTAAATATAATAAAGTCACAGTTACACGATTAATGGCACAAATTCATAATTATTGGTCACGGATTTACTTATTGGTCACATGTCATCGAATTAATTGGTTACAGATTATTTCGAGGTCACAAATAAATTTTTTTTTAGGTTACAGATTATTTCATTGGTCACAGATCAAAAGTTTTGTAGGTCACAACTTACATCATTGGTCACAAATTCAAAAAACTATATAGGTCACTAGTCACATATTTTCAATTTTGATGGTCGCGGATTACTTTTTAATGGCAAATGATCGAATTTTAATGTCACAGTCACAAATGGGACCATATAGTTGGTCATAGACATCCAACATCCGATCCCGACACCACCACCGTATCCACCACCACAACACCACCACCACCAACACCAACAATACAACCAACACTAGAAACCATCGCAGCCACTAGGACCATCACGACAGCCAGAAAACACCTCCAAACACACCCAACAATACACCACCTCCCAACCTCACTAACACTACTGCACCTACAGGTTCACCAACTAGAAACACCACAACCTACAAACACTCCTATCCACCGCCACCACTTCCACGACCACCACCACAAGCAACATTAAAACCACATCCCCCCAAAACCACCAACAATCAAATCCTACTACCAACATCACCACCACAACCATGCCAAGATCTGAAAATACAACCAACAAATCCCCAAATTCACTACCTACAGATCAAAAAGCCAAAGAGATAACACCCAAAATCACTACCTACCGACGTAGAAGAAGGTCGAGGTCATGAATTTGCTTCGATAACAAATCGGTGACCATATCGAGATTTGATTGTACGTTGCATCTGCTTTGAGTGACAGCAATCATCGCCACTGTAAAACAACGCTCACACATTCGAAGGACGTCGTCGCTATGATGCTATGGTCTCTAGCGACGACGGCTACTCGTGTAATAGAGATGATATAGAGACGGGAGGGAGAGAGAAAATGAAGGATGGAATGAAATGAATTTGAATTTTAGGGTTAGGGTTATAGTGAACATTTGATTAGAAAAGTTAGGCCCATGATTTATGCACAGTGAACTTGAAAGCCCTGGGACGGTGTAATTTCCTCATGAAGATTTACATGAGACCCAAGAAATATTAAAATCTAAAATATTAGATAATTTTAAAAATAATTTTAATCATGATCCGTAGATAAAACTATAAACATTAATCCAAATAACTTTGATCCTACCAAATATTGGACAAAGGATAGAATATCACCTAAGTATTCCACTGTGTTCACGTTCCTTATCTGTAAGATGTAAGGGAGATAAGAAGATGAAAACAAAACAAAATATCCAATCAAATAATATGGAAGGCCGATTAAGTATTTCAGATTATGAATTAGAACTCACATCACAACGGAACTCGTATCCATAATGCTGAAGTCTTTTTTGGCAAGATGTTGCCATGGCTGACTATCCACTGCTGCGAGTAATTCCTATAAGGAATTCACAATATATTATGAGTAAATATATGTGCACTTGATAAGAACAGACTAGATATTACATCAAATGTTCTCCTTAACTTCCTTTTCTTTAATAGTGACAAAGTCATGACTTATACACTAAGTAAACACTGGGAATGTTTAAATCTGAAGCTAATGTTGATACTGCAATAGTGTTATCAATCTTAACCTGAAAAGCAATACAGTTGATAAATAAGATGTACAAACAATGGGAACAACTACTAAAAGGCATAGGAAATCTTAAAAATCCACAAAGTATAGCATCAAAATATACAAAGTTTGAGTTCAACTATAAAATATTCTGATCCATTAATGGTTTAAATCATTTAAAACAATTACTCCAGATTCATGGAGTCAAAAGAATATTGAGCTTAACTAAATATTCATTATTATCTAAGGATCGCGTATTTAATTCAAAAGTATAATTAGTTGAGGGAAAAAGTAGACTCATCAAATTATTGATGGATATTCTAATGTAAATCGAATACTAAAATAATGAATTTTAATTGGTCCACCACTTACATAGTAAACGAAACTTATACTGGAAAGGTATTCGGTAAAATAATAGGTAAGCGATCTACGTGTTCACAGTTGAGGGAAGCTACAATTACCGAAAATTTATGTACAAAATGGGTACATAACATGCAGGGTGGGTGGGTTATTTTTTACAATATTTTAATTCACATGAGGTCCACCCCCATCTGACTGTCTCTAACATTTCTG
>NW_019233525.1:0-2499 GCF_002742605.1 Olea europaea var. sylvestris
CTTTTATTCTTCACTGCTTTTAACTCAAAGATCTAATCATGAGCACCAAAAAATTTAAAAAGTGCAAAGGATTCTTGAATGGGTTACTAATATCAAATTTTTGAAAACTGTTGGGATGAGACTATTGTTGTCTATGAGACTCATATAGAGTGGAACATGAATGGACAATGTCGAAGCGGGCCGGAGCGGAGCGAAGCAAAGTGAAGTGCACAAAACGGAATGGAGCAAAACGGAGTGACGGCATCAACTGAACGGTCTGTTTGCTAGGGACACTGAATACGTTGAGAGTACGGGCACAATGTCTCGTGGTTCGGAACGAGGAAATTTTCTTGTACAGGCCCTAAAGTCTTTTATGAGCTTGGGCTACGGTTAATATAAATATTTAATAAAATCTCTGCTTTGCTTTATGAGGACGTAGGCACATCGCCAAACACGTTAAACATTTCCCTCAAAGGGTTTAAGGGAGATAGTATATCAAGCTATTCGCAAGGGCTAACTTGCTCCTCTTCCCATGTTTTTCATCTCTTCTAGAGAAACAAGTGGGCTATTTTTTTGCAAAATTGTGCAAACCAAAAGGAATGATGACATTGGTACTTGTACTAATTTCTCTCTTTCACTTCTCTATTATTGTGTATAAAATTTAACAACCAGTACAGAGCTCCAAGTCTAGATGGTGAGTTCTTCGATTGCAAAATTTGATGTCGTGAAGTTCGACGGAATTGGGAACTTTGGATTATGGTAGCGAAGCGTGGAGAATTTGTTAGCGCAACAAAGGATGGTATGTCAGATGCCGATTGGGAATAACTCAAGATACTAGCATTGAGTACAATTCGACTCTGTTTGGCGGACGAGAATCATGTATCATGTCATGGACGTTGAGTCTTCGATGGAGGTTTGGCTAAAATTGAAGAGCTATTATATATCAAAATCTCTCACGTAAAAGCTGCATTTGAAGTAGCGGTTGTACGTACTTAAGATGCTGGAGGGTACAAATCCGATTTAACACACCAATGTATTCAATCAAATTATCAGCGATTTGTTACGACTTGAAATCAAATTCGATAACAAAAACAAGGCAATGATATTGATGTACCCTCTTCCTTCTGTGTATGACCACCTAGTGACCATGTTGATGTGTGCTAAAGAGACTCTCAAATTGGAGGAAGTCACATCAACCCTAATGGTCTACAACCAAAGAAAACTACGTATTAGCAAAAGTTCACAGGATGAAGGGCTACAGGATTGTAGGAGAAAAAAGGATAAATGTGGTTCTTACAAAGGGAATACGAGATCTAAATCTAGATTCAACTTAGGAAAAACATCAAGTGCTACAAGTGACATCATATAGGTTATTTTAAGAATGACTGTCCGAATAAGATGCAAGGTGATGAGTTCTCAAACTTGGCTAGTGTTAAAGAATGAGACTAAATCCTGGAGATAGAGACATGTTTTTAGTCTCTACAGGTAATTTTGACAGATTAGATGAGTCCTGGATTAGCCTATTTATATAACATGTGTCCTCATTGGGATTGGTTTGATTAATAAAATTGGGGTAATTTTGAATATGTTCTATGGGTAATGATGTATCATATAAAATCATTGGAACAATGTCCCTAAAATTTAAAATATTTGATGGTGTTGTGAGGGCTTTGAAGGATGTGAAGCATGTACCGAAGTTAACAAAGAACGTAATTTTTTTGGCACTTTAAACACCAATGGCTATTCTTATAAGTCACAGTAGGGCTTTGATAGTGAAGAAAGGGGCTATAATTGTAATGGAAGGTCAAAAATTGGCACGAAGTATCTACAAACTACTGGAAAATACAGTTATAGGTGGAGTTGCTACAACAAAATTTAAATTAGATAACACTCTCCTATAGCATATGCGGCTGGGTCATATAGGAGAACGTTGTATGATTAAGTTTCACAAGAGGAAATTGTTGAAGGAAGTAAAATCATGTAAGCTAGATTTCTGCAAGTTTTTTATACTTGAAAAAAAAATCTAGAATACAGTTCAAGACGAAAAAGCACCAGACAAAGGGTATTCTTGATTATATGCATTCTGATGTTTAGGGACTAGTGGGAGGGTTGTCTAAAAGTGGATCTCAGTATTTCGTTCCTTTCATTAATGACTTATCTAAAAAAGTTTGGGTGGATTTCATGAAACACAAGTCTGGAGCCTTTGCCAAGTTCAAATTTTGGAAAGTAAAAGTAGAGAAATAGGTAGAAAAAGTATGTACCTCAGGACAAACAACGATACAAAGTACACTGATTTATAGTTTTGTACAAAATCTTGTTGACAAAATGATGTACTCACTCTCACAAAATTAACAGACCCCACGTAAATTTAAGAAATGTTGGCTTGTTGTCCCCACCCTCAGAATGAGTAAGGAAGTTTGTAAAAAAAGTTTGTACATATAGCATGATCCAATAAACTTTGTTCATTAATGAAAAGTATGCGATAAATTTTGTTTGTGATTTAAGTTATCTAAAATTTTC
>NW_019233526.1:0-609 GCF_002742605.1 Olea europaea var. sylvestris
CTGGTTGATCGGGTACAAAAATCGCGCTGGGTGTAATTTCGTTATTATTCGCGACTGTGTCGGATTTGGCTAAAATTTGACTTGTTGATCGGAGACAAAAACCACGCCGGGGTCAATTTCGTCATTTTTCTCGACTGTGTCGGAAATAGCTGAAATTTGACTTGTTGATCGGAAACAAAAATCGCGCCGGGGGCAATTTCGTCATTTTTCGCGACTGTGTCGGAATTGGCTAAAATTCGACAGGTTGATCGGAAACAAAAACCGCGTCAGGGGCAACTTCGTTATTTTTCTCGACTGTGTTGGAATTGGCTGAAATTTGGCAGTTTGATCTGAAATAAAAATCGCCCTGGGGACAATTTCGTAATTTTTCTCGACTGTGTCGGAATGGGCTCAAATTTGACAGTTTGATCGGAAACAAAAATCTCGCCGGGGGCAATTTCGTCATTTTTCTCGACTGTGTCGGAATCGGCTGAAATTTGACTTGTTGATCGGAAACAAAAATCGCGCCGGGGGCAATTTCGTCATTTTTCTCGACTTTGTCGGAATTGGCTGAAATTTGGCAGTTTGATCTGAAATAAAAATCGCGCCGGGGGCAATTTCGTCATTTTT
>NW_019233526.1:733-2499 GCF_002742605.1 Olea europaea var. sylvestris
GACTGTGTCGGAATTGGCTGAAATTTGGCAGTTTCATCGGAAAGAAAAATCGCGCCGGCGGCAATTTCGTCATTTTTCTCGACTGTGTCGGAATGGGCTCAAATTTGACCGTTTGATCGGAAACAAAAATCGCGCCGGGGGCAATTTCTTCAATTTTCTCGACTGTGTCAAAATCCGCTGAAATTTTGCTATTCGATCGGAAATAAAAATCGCGCCGACGGCAATTTCGTCATTTTTCTCGACTGTATCTGAATGGGCTCAAATTCGACAGGTTTATCGGAAACAAAAACCGCGCCGGGTGTAATTTCGTCATTTTTCGCGACTGTGTCGGAATTGGCTAAAATTTGACTTGTTGATAGGAAACAAAAACCGCGACGGGGTCAATTTCGAAATTTTTCTCGATTGTGTCGGAATTGGCTGAAATTTGGCAGTTTGATCTGAAATAAAAATCGCGTCGTGGGCAATTTCGTCATTTTTCGCGACTGTATCGGAATTGGCTAAAATTTAACTGGTTGATCGGAAACAAAAATCGTGCCGGGGGCAATTTCGTCATTTTTCTCGACTGTGTCGGAATTGGCTGAAATTTGAAAGTTTGATCTGAAACAAAAACCACGCCGGGGGCAATTTTGTCATTTTTCGTGACTGTGTCGGAACTGGCTGAAATTTGGCAGGTTGATCGGAAATAAAAATCGCGCAGCTGGAAATTTCGTCATTTTTCACGACTGTGTCGGAATGGGCTAAAATTTGACTGGTTGATCGGGTACAAAAACCTCGCTGGGTGTAATTTCATTATTATTCGCGACTGTGTCGGAAATGGCTAAAATTTGACTTGTTGATCGGAAACAAAAACCACGCCGGGGTCAATTTCGTCATTTTTTCTCGACTGTGTCGGAATTAGGTGAAATTTGACCTGTTGATCGGAAACAAAAATCGCGCCGGGGGCAATTTCGTCATTTTTCTCGACTGTGTCGAAATTAGGTGAAATTTGACCTGTTGATCGGAAACAAAAATCGCGCCGGGGGCAATATCGTCATTTTTCTCGACTGTGTCGAAATTGGCTGATATTTGGCAGTTTGATCTGAAATAAAAATCGCCCCGGGGGCAATTTCGTCATTTTTCTTGACTGTGTCGGAATGGGCTCAAATTTAACAGGTTGATCGGGAACAAAAATCGCGCCGGGGGCAATTTCGCCATTTTTCTCGACTGTGTCGAAATTAGGTGAAATTTGACCTGTTGATCGGAAACAAAAACCGCGCCGGGGGCAATTTCGCCATTTTTCTCGACTGTGTCGAAATTAGGTGAAATTTGACCTGTTGATCGGAAACAAAAACCGCGCCGGGGGCAATTTCGCCATTTTTCTCGACTGTGTCGAAATTAGGTGAAATTTGACCTGTTGATCGGAAACAAAAATCGCGCCGGGGGCAATTTCGTCATTTTTCTTGACTGTGTCGGAATGGGCTCAAATTTGACAGGGTTATCGGGAACAAAAATTGCGTCGCGGGCAATTTCGAAATTTTTCTCGACTGTGTTGGAATTGGCTGAAATTTAGCAGTTTGATAGGAAATAAAAATCGCGCCGGCGAAAATTTCGTCATTTTTCTCGACTGTGTCGGAATGGGCTAAAATTTGACAGGTTTATCGGGAGAAAAAAACCGCGCCGAGGGCAATTTTGTCATTTTTCTCTACTGTGTCGGAATTGGCTGAAATTTGACAGGTTTATCGGGAGCAAAAACAGCGCCGAGGGCAATTTCGTCATTTTTCTCGACT
>NW_019233527.1:0-2498 GCF_002742605.1 Olea europaea var. sylvestris
GGGACCAAAATGTAAAAACCACATAGTTGGTTATATCTATGTGACCGCATAGTGTAACCATCTATGCGGTCGCATAGATGGATACAGGGAAAAAAATTGGGCAATTCAAATGACCTATGCGACCGCATAGGTTTCTTCTATGCGGTCGCATAGAAGAAACTTCGAGAGGTTTTCTGTAGTTTCCTTTTTCGACTCCAACTCCTTTCTTACCTAATTTGGACACGCTATATATACCCTAAAACACTTCCAGAACTAGGGTAGACATTTTTGGGAGAAAAGAGGCACACAAGAACATCAAGATCCAAGAATTTATGCAAGAAGAATGAGGATTTCATCAAGATTGAAGATTTCAAGCAACAATTATAATAGGGTGATGTCTTCTCCTTTATTGAATTTTTGTAATTTTCTTCAAAATATGATAGGCTAGGGTTTTTGTTCATTAGGAATTCGATGAACCTTTTGATGATTTAAATTTCCATTATTTCATTAATTCAACAATAGTTTCGATTGGACAAATGTTTGATTTATATGATTTGAATGCTTCCATAATTATTTGGCCAATTGTTATGTGATTGTAGATGATTTGTTCTTTGCATTCGAAAGAAGGGGAATAAATTCGATAGAATATAAATTGACATAGGGTCCGATAGGGGATGAAAACTTACCTCTATGCTTTATGCAATTCATGAAGATGTTCATAAAAAGTCATGCATTCTTGTACATTGCATCATTCATAGAAATATAGGCTGGTGGTGTGTAAGAGTAGATTCAATATATATCGAGAGAGTGTATTGGATAATTTAGTAACATTGAATTGGCATTTTGTTCCATCGATTCGTTGAATTTGTGAAATTAGGGTTTTTAATAGTCAATTGGGGATTCGAGTTCTTAATAATTTCATTTCGATTCATTTCAATACATTAATTCTAAAATTGCATATTTACATTTCAATTGCGTGTTTATTTCATTCGATTAGTGAAATTTCGAAATTAGGGTTTCCAATTTCGAAATTAGAAGTCAATTTGCCTTGGAAGTTTCAAATTGGGGATTTCTTCCAAAATTAGGGCTTTTCACATTCAAACCAAATTTTCAGTCGATTAGATTCGGTTAAGGTCACATTAGTCTAATTAGAGCTAATTCAATCCTCATGGGAATGATACTTGGACTCATAATCCATTTTACTACTTGTTAACGAACCGTACACTTGCGGTGGGTTTTAAAATCGAAAAGAAATATTTCGTCAACAAGTTTTTGGCGCCGTTGCCGGGTGATTAGATTTTAGATTTAATTCTATCTTTTGTGACACTAATTCGAACTTATTCATTTTAGTACTTGTTAATTTTATTAGATTTATTTAATTATTGTTTATATTGACTTTTTGTGTTAATTTTGCCATATCAGGGCTTGCATGCAAGGAGCACCTGATCAAGACTTGGTCCCTATAGATCCAGAGATTGAACGCACATTCCGTCACAGGCAAAGGGAAGCAAGAGTGGTACAACAAATGGCTAACGAGCAAAATCGACGTGGAATTCCACTCAACGAAGGTGTGGCAATGGAAGAGGAAGGAAATACGGTACTTGGGGATTTCATGGCACCATTGGTGGTGCAAAGTCAATCTAGTATTGTATATCCTCCATTTGGGCAACCAAACTTCCAACTGAAGACAGACGTGATTCAACTGTTTCAGAATGGGCATCAATACCATGGGATGGCTAGTGAGAATCTGCATACACACATATCTCGATTTCTCGATATGTGTCAACACTTCAGATACCAAGGTATCTCTGATGATGTTATAAGACTGCGCTTGTTCCCGCACACCTTAAGGGATAAAGCACTCGAATGGCTGGATTCACTCCCTGTCGGAAGCATCACCACTTGGAACGAGCTAGCTCATAAATTCTGCACCAAGTTCTTCTTGCCAGCTAAAGTAGCTAAAATGCGGCATGACATCTCAATATTCAACCAGATCAAGTCAGAGTCATTTGAAGAGGCATGGAACCGTTTCAAGAACATGTTAAGGAAGTGCCCGCAACATGGCTTTGACAAGAAGACCCAGATCAGATTTTTCTACACTGGATTACTCCCATCATTCAAGAGTATGGTGGATGCATCATCTGACGGCTCTATCTCTACAAGAACAATTGACGGAGCCTGGGAGTTGTTTGAAAGGATGGCTACAACTTCAACTATGTGGTCTACAGATCGAGTAGTTCAGAAGAGAGCACCTGGGGTGTATGAAGTAGATACTTACTCAGCACTGTCGGCGAAAATAGATTTCTTATTCCATAAGGTTGAAAGCATTTCATAAACCGCCACTGCTAAGCAAGTTATGAAGTAGAGTTGTGAAGAATGTGGAGCAGATCACAGTACTGCTACTTGCCCAATTCTGGCACAAGGAGTAGAACATGTAGAATTCACACAATGGGGTCAGCGCCAGCAGAATAACCCACATTCAGAAACCTTCAATCAAGGCTGGAGAAAACACCCAAATT
>NW_019233528.1:0-2498 GCF_002742605.1 Olea europaea var. sylvestris
ATTTGAAATTTAAACCGTCCGACATGATAATGTCAAGTGGCAAAGAGTAAACTAAAGTGTACACCGTAGTGTACATGTCACAAGGTTCTTACCGATTGAATTTTGTTATTTGTACACTGATTTTTGACACGTTGTTTGACACATGCATTGTTGTCCAGTGTCTTTTGAATTGGGAAATTGCTTGAAATTTAAATTGTCAAATAGGGTAATGTCACGTGACAAAATGTAAAGTAAAGTATACACCATAGTGTACATGCAGCAAGGTTCTTACCGATTGAATTTTACTATTTGTACACTAATTTTTGACAGGTTGTTTAACTCTTACATTGTTGTCAAGTGTCAATTGGATGGGAGAACTGTTTGAAATTAAAACTGCCCAACAAGGTAATGTCACGTGGCAAAGTGTAAACCAAAATTTGTGCCATTGCGTACATGAAGCGAGGTTCTTACGGATTGAACTCTGCTATTTGTACACTGATTTTTGACACATTGTTTGACTCTTGCATTGTTGTTAAGTGTCAATTGTGTGGAAAAATTATTTGAAATTTAAACTGTTCGACAGGGTAATGACAAGTGGTAAAGTGTAAACTAAAGTGTACACCGTTGTATACATGTCGCAAGGTTCTTACCGATTAAAATTTGTTATTTGCAAACTGATTTTTGACACGTTGTTTGACATTTGTATTGTTGTCAAGTGTCAATTGGATGCGAAAATAGTTTGAAATTTATACTGTCAAACAGGGTAATGTCACGTGGCAAAGTGTGAACTAAACTGTATACCATAGTGTACGTGTAGCAAGGTTCTTACCGATTGAACTTTGCTATTTGTACACTGATTTTTGACACATTGTTTGACACTTGAATTGTAGTCAAGTGTCAATTGGATGGGAAAACTGTTTGAAACTTGAACTGTCCAAAAGGGTAATGTCACGTGGCAAAGTGTAAACTAAAGTGTGCACCATAGTGTACATGAAGCAAGGTTCTTACCGATTGAACTTTGCTATTTGTACACTAATTTTTGACACGTTATTTGACACTTGCATTGTTGTCAAGTGTCAATTGGGTGGGAAACCCGTTTAAAATTTAAATTGTCTGACAGGGTAATGTCAAGTGGTAAAGTGTAAACCAAAGTGTACACCGTAGTGTAAATGAAGCAGGTTACTACCGATTGGACTTTGCTATTTGTACACTGATTATTGACACGTTGTTTGACACTTGCATTGTTGTCAAGTGTCAATTGGGTGGGAAAACTATTTGTAATTTAAAATGTCCGACAGGGTAATGTCAAGTGGCAAAGTGTAAACTAAAGTGTACACCGTAGTGTACATGTAGTAAAGTTCTTACCGATTGAACTTTGCTATATGTACGCTGATTTTTGACATGTTGTCTGACACTTGCATTGTTGTCAAGTGTCCATTGGATGGGAAAACCGTTTTAAATTTAAACTGTCCAATAGGGTAATATCACGTGGTGAAGTGTAAACCCAAGTGTATTACATAGTGTACATAAAGCAAGGTCCTTATCGATTGAACTTTGGTATTTGTACGCTGATTTTTAACACGTTGTTTGACACTTGGGAAAACTATTTAAAATTTAAACTGTCCAGCGAGGTAATGTCACGTTGCAAAGTGTAAACAAAAGTGTAAGCCGTAGTGTACATGTAGCAAAGTTCTTACTGATTGAACTTTGCTATTTGGACACGAATTTTGGACACGTTGTTTGACACTTAAATTGTTGTCAACTGTTAATTGGATGGGAAAATTTTTTGAAATTTAAACTGTCCAACAAGGTAATGTCACGTGGTAAAGTATAAACTAGAGTATACCCCATAGTGTACATGTAGTGTAGTCCTTACCGATTGAACTTTGTTATTTGTACACTTATTTTTGACACGTTGTTTGACACTTGCATTGCTGTCAAGTGTCAATTGGATGGGAAAACTGTTTGAAATTTAAATTGTCCAACGGGGATATGTCGCGAGGCAAAGTGTACACCATTGGTACATGAAGCAAGGTTCTTATAGATTGAACTTTTCTATCTGTACACTGATTTTTGACATGTTGTTTGACAATTGCATTGTTGTCAAGTGCCAATTGGATTGGAAAACTGTTTTAAATTTAAAATATCCAATAGGGTAATATCACATGATAGAGTGTAAACCAAAGTGCTTACCATAGTGTACATGAAGCAAGGTTCTTACTAATTGAACTTTGCTATTTGCACACTGATTTTTGACACGTTGTTTGACACTTGCATTTCTTACCGATTGAACTTTACCATTTGTATACTGATTTTTGACACGTTGTTTGACACTTGCATTGTTGTCAAGTCCCAATTGGATGGGGAAAAATTTGAAATTTAAACTGTCCGACGGGGTAATGTCACTTGGCAAAGTGTAAAATAAAGTGTACACCATAGTGTACATATAGCAATGTTCATTCCAATCGAACTTTGCTATTTGTATGATTATTTTTGACATGTTGTTTGACCCTTGCATT
>NW_019233529.1:0-2498 GCF_002742605.1 Olea europaea var. sylvestris
GTGTCCGTTTTGGGCCCATAAGTAATTTATGCAAATGTAGCGACCGTTTTGGATTGAACTCACCACTTCGTCGTGACGTATAAAGGATTTCGACCATTTTTCGAAAGAATGAGCATTTGCATATTTGGAACGCTTGGATTGTCGGCGTTCGAAGAATTCAGCGTAACTTTTGCACAAGGTGTCCATTTTGGGCCCATAAGTACTTTTTAGAAATGTAGCGACCGTTTTGGATTGAACTCACCACTTCTTCGCGACATATGAGGGATTTCGGCCATTTTCAAAATAATGAGCACTTGCATATTTAGAAGTCTTGGGTTGTCGGCGTTCGATGAATTGAGCGTAACTTTTGCACACGGTGTCCGTTTCGTGCCCATAAGCTCTTTTTGAAAGTGTAGCGACCGTTTTGGATTGAACTCACAAATTCATCGTGATGTATAAGGGATTTCAGCCATTTTTCGAAAGAATGAGCACTTGCATATTTGGAACGCTTGGATCGTCGGCGTTCGAAGAATTCAGCGTAACTTTTGCACGCGGTGTCTGTTTTGGGCCCATAAGTACTTTTTAGAAATGAAGCGACCGTTTTGGATTGAACTCACCACTTCGTCGTGACGTATAAGGAATTTCGGCCATTTTTCGAAAGAATGAGCACTTGCATATTTGTAACGATTCTATTGCCGGCGTTCGAAGTATTGAGCGTAACTTTTGCACACGGTGTCCGTTTCGGGCCCATAAGTACCTTTTCGAAATGTAGCGACCGTTTTGGATTGAACTCACCACTTCGTCGTGACGTATCAGGGATTTCAGTCATTTTTCGAAAGAATGAGCACTTGCATATTTGGAACGATTCTATTGTCGGCGTTCGAAGTATTGAGCGTAACTTTTGCACACGGTGTCCATTTTGGGCCCATAAGTACTTTTTGGAAATGTAGCGACCGTTTTGGATTGAACTCACCACTTCGTCGTGACGTATAAGGGATTTCGGCCATTTTTTGAAAGAATGAGCACTTGCATATTTGGAACGCTTGGACTGTCGGCGTTCGAAGAATTCAACGTAACTTTTGCACACGGTGTCCGTTTTGGGCCCATAAGTACTTTTTAGAAATGTAGCGACCGTTTTGGATTGAACTCACCACTTCGTCGCTACGTGTGAGGGATTTCGGCCATTTTCAAAATAATGAGCACTTGCATATTTGGAACGCTTGGATTGTCGGCGTTCGAAGAATTCAACGTAACTTTTGCACACGGTGTCCGTTTTGGGCCCATAAGCACTTTTTGGAAATGTAGCGACCGTTTTGGATTGAGCTCACCACTTCGTCGTGACGTATCAGGGATTTCGGCCATTTTTCGAAAGAATGAGCACTTGCATATTTGGAACGCTTGGATTGTCATCGTTCAAAGAATTGAGCGTAACTATTGTACACGGTGTCCGTTTTGGGCCCATAAGCACTTTTTGGAAAATTAGCGACCGTTTTGGATTGAACTCACCACTTCGTCGCTACGTGTGAGGGATTTCGGCCATTTTCAAAATAATGAGCACTTGCATATTTAGAACTCTTGGGTTGTCGGCGTTCGATGAATTGAGCGTAACTTTTGCACACGGTGTCCGTTTTGGGCCCATAAGCACTTTTCGGAAATGTAGCGACCGTTTTGGATTGAACTCACAACTTCATCGTGATGTATAAGGGATTTCAGCCATTTTTCGAAAGAATGAGCACTTGCATATTTGGAATGCTTGGATCGTCGGCGTTCGAAGAATTCAGCGTAACTTTTCCACACGGTGTCTGTTTTGGGCCCATAAGTACTTTTTAGAAATGAAGCGACCGTTTTGGATTGAACTCACCACTTCGTCGTGACGTATCAGGGATTTCGGCCATTTTTTGAAAGAATGAGCACTTGCATATTTGGAACGCTTGGATTGTCGGCGTTCGAGGAATTGAGCGTAACTTTTGCACACGGTGTCCGTTTTGGGCCCATAAGTAATTTATGCAAATGTAGCGACCGTTTTGGATTGAACTCACCACTTCGTCGTGACGTATAAGGGATTTCGGCCATTTTACGAAAGAATGAGCACTTGCATATTTTAAACGCTTGGATTGTCGGCGTTCGAAGAATTCAGCGTAACTTTTGCACACTGTGTCCGTTTTGGGCCCATAAGTACTTTTTGGAAATGTAACGACCGTTTTGAATTGAACTCACTACTTCGTCGTGACGTATAAGGGATTTCGACCATTTTTCTAAATAATGAGCACTTGCATATTTGGAACGCTTGGATTGTCGGCGTTCGAAGAATTCAGCGTAACTTTTGCACACGGTGTCTATTTTGGGCCCATAAGTACTTTTTAGAATTGTAGCGACCGTTTTGGATTGAACTCACCACTTCGTCGTGACGTATCAGGGATTTTGGCCACTTTTCGGAAGAATGAGCACTTGCATATTTGGAACGATTCTATTGTCGGCGTTCGAAGTATTGAGCGTAACTTTTGCACACGGTGTCCATT
>NW_019233530.1:0-2498 GCF_002742605.1 Olea europaea var. sylvestris
ATTGGTGTCATTCATGTTTTGAATACCACAGCTGCCTCACTTAAGGCTGCAATTGATCAATTATTCTCAACGCATAGCTTAAGTATATCTAATTTGAGAGGCCAAGGATATGATGGAGCTAGTAACATGCGGGGTGAGTATAATGGCCTCAAAGCACTTATTTTGAAAGAAAATCCAAGTGCTTACTACATTCATTGCTTTGCTCATCAACTTCAACTAGCTCTTGTAGCTGTGGCACAGAAACATCCGAAGATTGAAACTTTCTTCACTACAGTACATAGATTGGTGAATATTGTTGGAGGATCAGCTAAATGGAGTGATCTTATTCGAGAGAACCAAAGATTGAAAATTCTTGAATCACTCAGTGTTGGTGAAATATCAAGCGGACGGGGTCTCAATCAAGAAATTACTCTTCAGCGTCCTGGTGATACACGTTGGGGCTCTCACTATAGTTGTTTAATTAACTTGATTGCCATGTTTTCAACTATAGTCGACGTCATTGAGATGATTGCTACTGATACTACAAGTACCGAAACAAGAGGTGATGCATGCATTTCATTGGAGTTGATGTTAAGATTTGAATTTGCATTTAATCTATATCTCATGAAAAAGATTTTAGGGATTTCAAACGAATTGTCAAGAACATTACAAACAAAAGATCAAGATATTGTCAATGCTATGAAATTAGTGCAAATATGTAAAACACAGCTCCAAACCATGAGAGATGATGGATGGGATTCTTTTTTGGGAGTGATTTGTTCATTTGGTGAAACTCACATGATCAATGTTCCCGATATGGATGATATGTTCGTAACTGTTGGTTGTTCACGGCGTGAGACAGTGACAAATTTGCATCATTTTCGTGTGGAAATGTTTTATGCCGTCATTGATATGCAACTTCAAGAGTTGAATGATCATTTTTCTGAAGTAAATAGTGACTTGCTTATTTATGTTGCATGTTTATCTCCAAGTAATTCATTTGCTGATTTTGACAAGATCAAATTGATTCGACTATGTCAGTATTATCCGGTAGATTTTGATGCAGCAAATATCCTAGAACTTGATGATCAACTAGATACGATTATTCTTGATATGCGCACTTCTGAAGACTTTGAAGAATTACAAGGCATTAGCAATCTTGCACAGAAGTTGATTGTGAAAAATAAACATGAAGTGTATCCATTAGCCTACAAACTTGTGACACTAACCTTAGTTCTTCCCGTGGCTACTGCTATAGTCGAGAGAGCATTTTCTGCGATGACTTACGTCAAAAATCGTTTGCGCAATCGAATCGGAGATCAATGGTTGAATGATAGTTTGATTGCATACATTGAGAAAGATGTTTTTGATAAGATTGAAAATGATGTAATTATGGAACATTATCAAAGTATGAGAATACGTAGAGAGCAATTGTAATAAGATATATCTTATTTTAATTTTCCATCACTTTTTTAAAAGTTCGTTACTGACCCCCCAGTCTAAAATGTCTGCGTCCACCCCTGTATATATATATATATATATATTAATACAATTAGTTTCAACGAACTTTTTACTCATTCTTTTCTAAAAATTACAATATTTAGCATCTCTTATGCAGTAACCACACAAACTAAGTGTTTATTTTAGAAGATTTATTTTTACTCAAAACCAGATATTCACCTATTAAGAAGGCACCTATAAACAAAGGCAGCCTTGCGAGTGCGAGAGTTGAGCGATCACACAAGGCCTAAAAATTGTAGGGGCACCAAAAAAAAATTTTGTTATAGTCGTATATTTATTTATAATTAAATATTTAAAATATATATTAATTTTAAAATAATGTGACTAACTAATTATAATTTCCTTGAATATAATATTTTTAAATAGTATTCCTACCTTAATAATGTGAGGGAAAAGAAAATTTGTCGAAAAAAGATCAAGCCGACCGGAAAAGTCAAATAAGAAAATCTGAATTACGTGTTATCTTTTCTTTATTATCTTTTCGTCAATCTCATTCCGTGATTTCACTAATTTGAATTTCGCTTTGCAACTTAAATGTATAATTCGTAGGAAGAAACATTTTGATGAAAATGTTACCGTAGACGATGCACAATCACCTGAAGATTCTTTGAGAACCAATTGTTTCTTTTATATTGTAGATCAAACAATTGGACCACTTGAACAATTTGATCAATTCAATTCATATGAAAAAAATTTGGATTTCTGTTTTCTTCTGACAAGTTAAACTCATTGGATGATGCTAATTTGAAAGCATGTTGTGATCATCTTGATATTGTTGAAGACATGTAAATTTTTGCGATCTTGATGGCGAAGATTTATTTCAAGAGTTAAAAGTTTTCCGAAATCTTTTACCAAAAAAGATAAAGACCACTTTTGATTATTGACTTATTTGAAAAGATTGGATTGCTTTCCAAATTATTGTTGCATTTGCTAAAAGAAGTTTTTTAAAATTGAAGTTATTAAAATGGGTAATTGGCACAAAATGTCCTTACCTTTCA
>NW_019233531.1:0-2498 GCF_002742605.1 Olea europaea var. sylvestris
CGGACACCGTGTGCAAAAGTTACGCCCAATTCTTCGTACGCCGACTATCCAAGCCTTCCAATCATAAAACTGCACAATCTTTCAAAAAATGGTCAAAATCCCTCATATGTCACGACGAAGTAGTGAGTTCAATCCAAAAGGGTAGCTACATTTCCAAAAAGTACTTATAGGCCCAAAACGGACACTGGGTACAAAAGTTACGCTCAATTCTTCGTCCGCCGACTCTCCAAGCGTTCTAAATATACATGCGCTCATTCTTTCAAAAAATGGCCGAAATCCGTCATACTTCACGACGAAGTGGTGAGTTCGATCCAAAACGGTCGCTACATTTCCAAAAAGGACTTATAGGCCCAAAACGGACACTGGGTACAAAAGTTACGCTCAATTCTTCGTCCGCCGACTCTCCAAGCGTTCTAAATATACATGCGCTCATTCTTTCAAAAAATGGCCGAAATCCGTCATACTTCACGACGAAGTGGTGAGTTCGATCCAAAACGGTCGCTACATTTCCAAAAAGGACTTATAGGCCCAAAACGGACACTGGGTACAAAAGTTACGCTCAATTCTTCGTCCGCCGACTCTCCAAGCGTTCTAAATATACATGCGCTCATTCTTTCAAAAAATGGCCGAAATCCGTCATACTTCACGACGAAGTGGTGAGTTCAATCCAAAAGGGTCGCTACATTTCGAAAAAGTACTTATGGGCCCAAAACGGACATCGTGCGCAAAAGTTACGCCCAATTCTTCGTACGCCGACTATCCAAGCCTTCCAAACATAAAACTGCTCAATCTATCCAAAAATGGCCAAACTCCCTTATACGTCACGACGAAGTAGTGAGTTCAATCCAAAAGGGTCGCTAAATTTCCAAAAAGTACTTATGGGCCCGAAACGGACACCTCTTGCAAAAGTTACGCTCAATTCTTCGTACGCCGACTATCCGAGCGTTCCAAATATAGAAGTGCTCGTCCTTTCAAAAAATGGCCTAAATCCCTCATACGTTACGACGAAGTAGAGAGTTCAATCCAAAACGATCGCTACATTTCCAAAAAGTACTTATGGGCCCGAAACGGACACCTCTTGCAAAAGTTACGCTCAATTCTTCGTACGCCGACTATCCAAGCCATCCAAGTATAAAAGTGCTAATTCTTTCAAAAAATGGCCAAAATCCGTCATGCGTCACGACGAAGTGGTGAGTTCAATCCAAAAGGATAGCTACATTTCCAAAAAGTACTTTTGGGCCCAAAACGGACATCGTGTGCAAAAGTACGCTCAATTCTTCGTACGCCGACTATCCGAGCTTTCCAAATATAGAAGTGCTCGTTCTTTTGAAAAATGGCCGAAATCCCTCATATGTCACGACGAAGTAGTGAGTTCAATCAAAAAGGGTCGCTACATTTCCAAAAAGTACTTATGGGCCCGAAACGGACATCTCTTGCAAAGGTTACGCCCAATTCTTCGTACGCCGACTATCCGAGCGTTCCAAATATAGAAGTGCTCGTTCTTTCAAAAAATGGCCGAAATCCCTCATATGTCACGATGAAGTTGTGAGTTCAATCAAAAAGGGTCGCTACATTTCCAAAAAGTACTTATGGGCCCGAAACGGACATCTCTTGCAAAGGTTACGCCCAATTCTTCGTACGCCGACTATCCGAGCGTTCCAAATATAGAAGTGCTCGTGCTTTCAAAAAATGGCCGAAATCCCTCATATGTCACGATGAAGTTGTGAGTTCAATCAAAAAGGGTCGCTACATTTCCAAAAAGTACTTATGGGCCCGAAACGGACATCTCTTGCAAAGGTTACGCCCAATTCTTCGTACGCCGACTATCCGAGCGTTCCAAATATAGAAGTGCTCGTGCTTTCAAAAAATGGCCGAAATCCCTCATATGTCACGATGAAGTTGTGAGTTCAATCAAAAAGGGTCGCTACATTTCCAAAAAGTACTTATGGGCCCGAAACGGACATCTCTTGCAAAGGTTACGCCCAATTCTTCGTACGCCGACTATCCAAGCCTTCTAAACATAAAACTGCTCAATCTTTTCAAAAATATCCAAAATCCCTCATACGTCACGACGAAGTAGTGAGTTCAATCCAAAAGGGTCGCTACATTTCCAAAAAGTACTTATGGGCCCTAAACGGACACCTCCTGGAAAGGTCACGCTCAATTCTTCGTACGCCGACTATCCGAGCCTTCCAAATATAGAGGTGCTCGTTCCCTCGAAAAATGGCCGAAATCCCTCATATGTCACGACGAAGTTGTGAATTCAATCAAAAAGGGTCGCTACATTTCCAAAAAGTACTTATTGGGCCAAAACGGACACCGTGTGCAAAAGTTATGCTCAATTATTCGTACGCTGACTATCTATGACCTCCAAGTATAAAAGTGCTAATTCTTTCAAAAAATGGCCGAAATCCATCATACTTCACGACGAAGTGGTGAGTTCAATCCAAAAGGGTCGCTACATTCCGAAAAAGTACTTATGGGCCCAAAACGGACAT
>NW_019233532.1:0-2498 GCF_002742605.1 Olea europaea var. sylvestris
GTTTTCAATTAAATTTGAGTCAAATTTCATATGGATTTTGATCATTGGTGCTCTTCCAATCAAATTTGACAAAAATTTCACTTGCGTTTAGTTCATTGGCGTGTTTCAAGTCAAATTTGACTAAAATTTCACCTGTATTTTGTTGTTTGGCACGTTTCCAATCAAATTTAACTAAAATTTCACTTGAGTATGGTTCATTGACGCGTTTCCAATCAAATTTGACTAAAATTTCTTTTGGATTTTGTTCATTGTTGCGTTTCTAATCAAATTTGACTAAAATTTCACATGGATTTAGTTCGTTGGCACGATTCCAATCAAATTTGACCAAAATTTCACTTGAGTTTGATTCATTAGCGCGTTTCCAATCAAATTTGACTAAAATTCTACCTGGGTTTTGTTCATTGGCATGTTTCCAATCAAATTTGACTAAAATTTCACTTAAGTGTGGTTCATGGGCACAATTCCAATCAAATTAGATTAAAATTTCATCTGGATTTTGTTCATTGGTGCTTTTCCAATCAAAATTGACTAAAATTTCACTTGAGTTTGATTCATTGGGGCATTTCCAATAAAATTTGACTAAGATTTCACTGGATTTTGTTCATTGGCGTGTTTTCAATCAAATTTGACTAAAATTTCACTTCAGTTTGGTTCATTGGCACGTTTCCAATCAAATTTGACTAAAATTTCGTTGGGATTTTTTTTTTCAATGTCATACTTCAAATCAAATATGACTACAATTTCATCCGAGTTCGGTGAAATGGCGTGTTTTCAACCAAATTTGAGCAAAATTTCATCTGAATTTTGTTCATTGGTGCGTTTTCGATCAACTTTGAATAAAATTTCACATGGGTTTAGATCATTGGTGTCTTTCCAATCAAATCTGACTAAAATTTCACGTGGGTTTTGTTCATTGGCATGTTTCCAATAGAATTTGACTATAATTTCACTTGTATTTATTTCATTGGTGCGTTTCCAATCAGATTTGATTAAAATTTCGTCTGAATTTTGTTCATTGTCATGCTACAAATCAAATATGCCCACAATTTCATCTGAGTTTTGTTTAGTGATGCGTTTTCAATCAAATTTGAGCATAATTTCAGTTGAATTTTGATCAATAGTGCTCTTCCAATCAAATTTGGCTAAAATTTCACTTGGGTTTAGTTCATTAGGGCGTTTCTAATCAAATTTGACTAAAGTTTCACCTGGGTTTTGTTCATTGACGTATTTCCAATCAAATTTGACTAAAATTTCATTCGAGTTTAGTTCATTGTCTCGTTTCCAATCAGATTTGACTAAAATTTCATCTAGATTTTGTTCATTGTCACACTTCAAATCAAATATGACTACAATTTCATCCGAGTTTTGTTTAATGTCACATGTTCAATTAAATTTGAGTAAAATTTCATCTGGATTTTGATCATTGGTGCTCTTCAAATCAAATTTAACTAAAATTTCACTTGAGCATAGTTCATTGGCACATTTCCTATCAAATTGGACTAAAAATTCACCTGAACTTTGTTGTTTAGCGCATTTCCAATAAAATTTGACTAAATTTCTTCTAGATTTTATTCACTGGTGCCCTTCATATCAAATATGATTGTAATTTCATCTTAGTTTTGTTAAATGACGTGTTTTCAATCAAATTTAAGTTAAATTTCACCTGAATTTTGTTCATTGACGTGTTTCCAATCAAATTTGACTAAAATTTCATCTGGATTTTGTTCATTGTCGCGCTTCAAATCAAATATGACTACAATTTCATCTGAGTTTTGTTAAATGGCGTGTTTTCAATTAAATTTGAGTAAAATTTCATATAGATTTTTATCATTGGTACTCTTCCAATCGAATTTGACTAAAATTTCACTTGGGTATAGTTCATTGGCGCGCTTCCAGTCAAATTTGACTAAAATTTCACCTGTATTTTTTGTTTGGCGCGTTTCCAATCAAATTTGACTAAAATTTCACTTGAGTATGGTTCATTGATGCGTTTCCAATCAAATTTGAATAAAATTTCTTCTGGATTTTGTGCATTATTGCATTTCTAAGTAAATTTGATTAAAATTTCACGTGGGTTTAGTTCATTAGCGCGTTTCCAATCAAGTTTGACTAAAATTTCACTTGAGTTTGATTCGTTGTAACGTTTCCAATCAAATTTAACTAAAATTTCACATGTGTTTTGTTCATTGGCGTGTTTCTAATCCAATTTGACTAAAATTTCACATGAGTTTGGTTCATTGGCACATTTTCAATCAAATTTGACTAAAATTTCGTCTGAATTTTTTTCATTAGTGGGCTTCGAATGAAATTTGACTAAAGTTCACTTGGGCCTGATTTATTGGTGCGTTTCCAATCAAATCTGACTAAAATTTCACCTGGGTTTTGTTCGTTGGCCTGTTTCCAATCAAATTTGAATAAAATCTCACTTGAGATTGGTTCATTGGCGCGTTTTCAATCAAATTTGACTAAAATTTCGTCTGGATTTTGTTCATTATCGC
>NW_019233533.1:0-922 GCF_002742605.1 Olea europaea var. sylvestris
AAAGTGTTCTTCACCAATCCCTCTCTAACAAAAGGATATGTCAGCAGGTTCCCAAGTGATACATTCACTGCAGCCTGTTGCATCATAAAATAACATTAAGTTTTATATTATGGGATTTCTCTAAAATCTCGCAATGAGTTAGATATCGTCTACAATTTGATCAAAACCATAAGTTCGACTGCTTGATCGAAAAAGGTTCACATATGGACAGTTTTTCATGTACACATCTGGTTGGATCATATATAGAATGTCATCTTGACTGTCACTTGCCATATTTCATAACAGAAAGATACAGCAATGAACAAGAGAATCCTACTATACATGAGTGCTAAAAATTACCTTTTCACATTTTGTGCATTGATCACTGAATTTTGAGTCGCCACTCTCCGCCTTTACCTTTGTCTTGGCAGCTAAACAAATCTTCACCCAGTCTTCTATGAATTCACTGCATTTTTCAATCACTAGTGACTGAGTACTAGGTATTGCTGTTGCATAGTATTGGATACGGGACGAGATTTTTAACTTTTTCATTTTCCTCTTCCTGTCTGATTCAGCATATAAAAAGTTCTTATACTATTTAGTAAGGTCCAAACTGCGTATTAAATACACACTAAAGTTTTCTTCATTAACTGGCAAGTCACAACTCGAGCCAAGAATTAATTGAGATGTTGTTCAGTTTCAAGACCTGATTCAAGTCTCATCAATTGACATGTTCAAGTGAAAATCTCAACTTTTTGTTTAAACATGTTGAGATATGTAATTATTTTCTTATCTGTAACTTCTATATAAAATAAATTTACTTATTTTGAAAGTAAGTCTTACGAGGCAGTAGTTCCATTGTCCGGGGTAGACATGAGGCCCTTGATTCCTCCACAGCAGCTATGTCCAATGACTACAATTTCTTGCACCTGTGAAATGTTTA
>NW_019233533.1:2867-3412 GCF_002742605.1 Olea europaea var. sylvestris
GGAGTAAGCTCAAGGATTGTTTGTAAGGGGTAGAAGCAATGTGCGACCAAAGGGCAAGGGAGAAAAATCTAGATTGAGTTCTAGACCTCTTAAGGAAAGGTCTTGTTTCAAATGTGGTCAGCTTGGGCATTTCAAGGCGAATTGTCCAAACAAAAAGGGTTGGAAGAAAAACAATAAGAACAACAACAGCGGGAAGGTGCAAGTCAAGCAAGAGGTAAGCTATGCCTCGGAAGGAGGGGAAAGTGATGAATGCTACACCATCTCTTGTGATGAAGAGACCTCCGGTAAGTGGATTCTTGACTCCGGATGCTCTTACCATATGTGTCCAAATGGGAAGTGGTTTACTACCTATAGAAGCACTGAGTGTGGAACCGTGTTGATGGGTAATAACCATTCATGTAAAACGGTGGGGCTTGGTTCAATTAGAATCAAGATGCATGATGGAGTGGTTAGAACATTGATGGATGTTAGACATGTTCCTGATTTGCGAAAGAACCTTATCTCTGTTGGTGCCTTAGACTCCGGTGGTTGCAAGATTGTAACAT
>NW_019233533.1:6540-20210 GCF_002742605.1 Olea europaea var. sylvestris
CTTGTGTTCGTCCAAAATTTGAGGTCTATCAAATGATGTACGAGGTGGAGAATTGTAAGAAGAGAAGCTGAAGATGAAACTGAAGAAGAAAAGCTGAAGAAGCCAGCGCCTAGGCGCTGGAATGGGCGCCTAGGCACCCCGAAGGCGGTTCCCAAGCAGAATATTGGCGCCTAAGTGGCGCCTAGGCGCCCCGGCAAGTATATATATATTGCCATTTTCCCTCTTTCATTTAACACAAGACCTAGAGGGAAAAGAGAGAAAACTTTGGAGAGAATTTTTACAAGATTGAAGGTTGTTCATCTTGAGTATAAATTCAAAGGTATTTTCTTTCTTGGGGATTAACTTGAGGCTTGTTCAAGTAATCCAAACACATTGATTATCATATATTCCATTGGATTCATTTCTTCCTCATTTTCTTGTTCTTCAAGCATATTGGAAATTTTCACTTTGCCAACTTAGTTTGATCTTTGGGCATTCATTGGGAGGTGTTTTCCCAACAGAGAGAAAAATATTTGTAATAATAAATTGTGAAATCTATGAAAAAGTTGACTTCAGTTTCTTTCCCAAAAAATGAGAGGAAATCTGCTTTAGAAGGGGTGAGATTGTAGAATGGAAATAGGGATCATCACGAGGCAGGATACCTTGGACCATATCTACTCAAGCAGGTAAAAGGTATGATAGCATCTGGGGATTATTCTCAAAAAGCTCTTGAGTTGGCTCTTCGAGCGATGAAATCTTTTGAGAGACTTGCAAGTACCAAGCCAAGTTTAGATCTCGTTATGTGTCTGCATGTAGTTGCAGCAATATACTGCGGTCTTGGCCTGCATACTGAGGCAATTCGCATTCTTGAGCAATCAATTGAAATTCCAGTGATGGATTTGGGCCAAAAGCACGCACCTGCTAAATTTTCTGGCTGCATGCAGTTGGGTGATACCTATGCGATGCTCGGGCAGATTGAGAACTCTATTGTGTGTTACACTGCTGGTTTGGAGATTCAACAACTAGTTCTGGGGGACAGCGATCCTTGATTTGGCTCGACTTGCAGGTATCTTGCCGAAGCTCATGTTCAGGCAATGCAATTTGATGAAGCTGAGAAGCTTTGCCCAATGGGACTTGATATCCATAAAAGAATGGATCCTCAGCTTCTCCTGAAGAAGCAGCTGATAGGAGACTTTTGGGACTTATTTGTGAATCTAAGGAGATTATGAAGGTGCCCTAGAACAATATGTTTTAGTAAGCATTGCCCTGGCCGCCAATGGCCAGAATGCAGATGTGGCTGCCATCGACTCCAGCATTGGCGATGCATATTTATCTTTGAAGCGGTATGATGAAGCTATTTTTTGTTATCAGAAAGCTCTCAATATGTTACAGTCGAACAGAGGAGTAAACCATCCGTAGGTTGCTTCGGTCTTTGTCCGTTTGGCTGATTTGTACAACAAGATAGGAAAGTTCAGTGACTCCAAATCTTACTGTGAAAATGCACTTCGTATATATTCTAAGCCTGTCCCTGGAAGTCTCCCAGAAGAGATTGCCAGTGGTCGAGTGGATATTTCTGCTATCTATATATCCATGAATGAACCTGACAAGACATTGCAGTTACTTCAGAAAGCCATAAAGGTATACGGTAATGCACCAGGACAACAGATTACAATTGCAGGAACTGTGGCCCAGATGAGGGTCTTGTACTATATTTTGGGAAGTTATTTTGATTCTTACCGCCACTTGCGGATCCAGCACCTGGTGAGCACCCACGGCCGTGCGTGCTGGATCCGTCGGCAACCATTTTTTTTGGTTGAGAATAGATGAATTTTTTAGGTTATATTTTTAATAATCATTTTCCAAATATTCCTCCTAGCCAAGTTGGTCAATGCCGATTTTTACATCTTGCAGGTCCCAGGTTCAATCCTTCATCAATCAACTTTTATTGTTCAATTTTTTTAGTTTTGCACTTTTACCAAAAATTAATGGAATGAGGGGATTCGAACCTGGAGCTATTGTTAAAATTATTAATGGTTTGACCATTATGCCGGTTGTTGAATTTTGATAATAGATTTAACAAATTGTCATATTAGATCTTAACTTGTTTTAATGCAACAATACAGATTTGAACCTGTGCTCTTCTTTTGAGTTATATAAAATTTGGCAACAATGTTATTTGATGAATATAGTTTGTTGGTTTAACAAAATTATATATGTTGAATTTTAACAAAATAATTGTTATTTTAAATTTTAGGTCTTGTTTGATTTTCATTTATTTCAAAATATATTTTTCTCTCTTTTATTTTCAACCATATATTTTTTCAGTAAAATAATATTACACGAAATTCAAAACTTTTCCTTATTTTTAACCACATATTTTCCATCAAATCACTATTTTCCAATATGCATTTTTTGCCCAAAAAAAAAATAATAATAAATAAATTACATCAAACGAGCTTGTAATATTTTATTGGGCCGACGGTCGACGGTCAACGGTCACCAGTGCTGATTCAAAATCTTGGATCCATCACTGCTTACCGCTCTTTAAAGAATGCCATTTCAAAGTTTCCGGCAACTGGAGAAAAGAAATCTGCCTTTTTGGAATTACTCTGAATCAAATGGGCCTTGCCTGCGTTAAACTTTATTCAATAAAAGAGGCTGCTGATTTTTTTGAAGAAGCCAGGAGCATTTTGGAGGCTGAATATGGGTCATATCATGCTGACACTTTAAGAATTTATAGCAATCTTGCTGGCACCTATTATGCAATGGGCAGGTAACAACTAATTCTTTTAGGTGTTTTTTAAGTTTCTCCACTTTTAAGCTTTGGTTAAAAAATAGTTTTCTCCCATCATATTTTCAATCTAAATCTCATGCTGGTGTTTTTTTAAAGCCGTTCTCTTCAATTTGATATTTGAAATCCGTTGAGATATATGTCTGATAATCTGGAAAACAGATTATTTTAACAGATAAACCATGTTTATCTCTGAACCTTGTGGCCAAAATTTGTGCAGGACTGCTGATGCAATTGAAATCATGGAATATGTTGCCGGGATGAGAGAAGAGAAGTTCAGCAAATCTTGATGCAGATAACGAGAGACACAGATTGGCCGAGTTACTAAAAGAAGCTGGAATGGTCCGGCGCAGAAAATCCAATTCACTGGAAACGTTACTCTATAATAAATGACAGCATTACAGTGGTATAAATTTTCGAAGTAAATTGGAGAAAGATTGTAGAAAAATTTTGTTGTTGATTGCATTTTCTGGATTCTGCTTGTAAATGTCAGTTGATGAAAATTCTTTGCCAGTGTGTACATTTTGTGGTTAAATAAAGTAATAGTTGAGTTTCAGTATAATTTTGTTTTTTCAACTATTTCTGATAACAAACATTCAACTACTATTTTCTGTATGAGAACTGCCATTTTCTGATTTGATGAATTCATGTTTTTTGAAGGGTAATGATCACATTTGGCTATTTTAAGTGACTTTTTTTTTCACCTTCGGACAAGCTTAGAACTGAATATTTGATATGTTACTAAAAGCTCAGTTTCTCCATACAATGATTCGAAAGTAAAACTGTCTATGATGCATTGCCTCAGGAATGGCCGACTCAACCTACTTTTAATAAATGATAAAAAATAGCGAAGGCTTGACTAATATACCTCTATGAATGGCATTCAATCTATTCTTTGCTTAATGGTCTGGATGCACAAATTCTATGATCTTTTTAAGTGCTTTAAAAGTAATTAATGCTTTATTTGAGTAACACTAGCTCTTCAAGCCAGTCAAGACGGCTTCAGCCAGTAAACAGGCCAGTGTTTCTACCTGGTTAAAGAGGTGGGCCATTCTGGGCCTAAAGGCGGTGTCTGATCAAAATGTCATTACCAGTTGACCAATCATTGACTCTGACACTTGTTACGTTGTACACATCAACTGTCGTGAGTTATGTGTCTTCGAGGTCTGATTGGATGCACACAACGACCGATTGATTGTTGTCAATACATATATGTCATATTTGGTAAAAAAGATCGAACAGTAGTAGAGGAAAAAAATATCGAGTGCAATCCGCTAGTTCACATAAGTTGTATCTCTATTATCAAACTACACATCACTTATTCACCATAGTTCTACAAACAAAAAGGGCATGTTAGTGTATGATATTGGACTAGTATTGAACAATCCAATAATCAAGATTTCAACTTTTTTACTTACTCAATAATTTTGAGTATATTATCTAATCCACCTTATTGAACATGCTAAGCAGACTCGGAGAAGTATAGATTTTCACTTGATACATAGAGAGATGGAGAAAGGCCGACATCCAGACTCCACAGTTCAAAACTTCCTTTGACGAAATCATAGTAACCACCCTTTAGTGCTAAAGTGTTCTTCACCAATCCCTCTCTAACAAAAGGATATGTCAGCAGGTTCCCAAGTGATACATTCACTGCAGCCTGTTGCATTATAAAATAACAGTAAATTTTATACTATGGGATTTCACTAAAATCTAGCAATGAGTTAGATATCGTCTACAATTTGATCAAAACCATAAGTTCGACTGCTTGATCGAAAAAGGTTCACATATGGACACTTTTTCATGTACACATCTGGGTGGATCATCTATAGAATGTCATCTTGACTATCACTTGCCATATTTCATAACTGAAAGATACAGCAATGAGCAAGAGAATCCTACTATACATGAGTGCTAAAAATTACCTTTTCACATTTTGTGCATTGATCACCGAACTTTGAGTCGCCACTCTCTGCCTTTACCTTTGTCTTAGCAGCTAAACAAATCTTCACCCAGTCTTCTATGAATTCACTGCATTTTTCAATTACTAGCGAATGAGTACTAGGTATTGCTGCTACAAAGTATTGGATACGGGACAAGATTTTTTCCTTTTTCATTTTTCTCTTCCCGTCTAATTCAGCATATAAAAAGTTCTTATGCTATTTATAATGTCCAAACTGCGTATTAAATACACACTAAAGTTTTCTTCATTAACTGGAAAGTCACAACTCGAGCCAAGAATTAATTGAGATGCTGTTAAGTTTCAAGACATGATTCAAGTCTCATCAATTGACATGTTCAAGTGAAAATCTCAACTTTTTATTTAAACATGTTGAGATATGTTATTATTTTCTTATCTGTAACTTCTACTTAAAATAAATCTACTTATTTTGAAAGTAAGTCTTACGAGGCAGTAGTTCCATCGTCCGGGGTAGACATGAGGCCCTTGATTCCTCCACAGCAGCTATGTCCAATGACTACAATTTCTTGCACCTGTGAAATGTTTAATGCATAAGGTCACTTATACAACCACCATTCCATAGTCAAAAATCTCGTGTTCAATCACCTCATCTAGAAGTTATTCAGGAAGAATGCAACTCTCAAATAACTTCGAGCTTTTAGATGAGGTGTCCCAAAAAGTATAAAAACGCTGAAATGAAATCTTGTTATACCTTGAGGTGCAGAACAGCATATTCAATTGCTGCTCCAGCTCCAGAATATCTGATCTGTTACAACAGACCCATTCAATCCAATCATCAAGATGACCCAATAATTACAGAAGGAAAGAAAGAAGAAGCTAAATTCTTGTTTGTCATATTGTCCAATCCTGTCTAATATTTCGCACCAAACATACACTAAGATGCATAAGAAATATTAGCATTTTGACATAAAAAATACAAGACCTTATCGTATGCAGGAACCATGTTAGCAATGTTTCGAACCATGAATGCCTCCCCGGGTTGCAAATCTAGCATGTGTGACGGGCATACTCGTGAATCCGAGCAGGCAAACACCATAAACTGTCATCCATACAAAGATATTCGAAAATTGAACACATGAATCCCATCATCACGTGAGGGGACAGAAAAAAATGAAAGAGAGAATAGATCTTCCATTTTTCGGCCACATATCCTATTTTGACACCAAGAAATGAGGTTTTCTAGAAATAGAAATGAATTGTCAGAAATTCATTTGGAATATGAGTTTTTTGTTAACAAAAATTTCTTTCATATCCAAATTCAAGGAACAATTAATCACTAAAATATGTTACAATGTCGAACCTTGGGGCTCTGTCCTTTGGTGAGTTTGTTAAACAAGTTTGGATTCTTTCTGAATAGCATAAATGATAAACGTTAGAACACTCATAATGATCAACTTTACGATTCACGATATAAATGTTGTAAATAATTATAATTTGTTTAAGATCAAGTAACTTACTCAAATTTCTCTCGTTTAAAGTGAATAAATCCGTTTTTCAACCTCTCGACTGGATCAAAATTTTTCCTTTCAGCAATACTTTGTAACTCGCCTGTAATTCTATCAATTTTCGCGGCCGCAACAGGTCCTAATTCTGCCTTCTCACTGAACCAAAATTATCATAATAAATACGATGGACGACACAAATTTTATTGTTAGTTTGTCAAGCTAACAGATTTTGACTTGATTGAAATAAAATTGTAAATTCGATAATCAAATTAACCTGAGAAGCTGCTGGAGTGCAGCAATGGCTTCCTCGTACGAGTCGTTGGCCATGTCTTTTCTCTGCAGTTTGTAATTGTAAAAATATAAATAAATAAATTTCTCTGCCCCCTACTTATAATAAGAAGAAAAAGAAATAAAATATTTCGAGAGTTTGCTTGCATGCATACTATACGAAATTGAACGGATGTAGCCCAAGAAAGTATATGGTAGTCATTAACTTTAGGATAACTAACGTATGTACGAGGTTTCAACGGTCTTACTTTTAGTAATATATAAAAGAAGAATTTGTTTATAACCAATTAAAATATTATATAGAAAAACTCCTATTTTCAGATTGTTTATGCTAATGTTATCCAAGCATATTTGTGATAAATAAATTTAATAGTGTGTGAAATGCGGTGATAAAAGTTCATATGCAAATTACGCTCATGGAGGCTCTAACACTATTGATACATTACATTTCGAGTTCACTAAGGTGATACAAGATGCAAAGTGTTGTAATACAACTTTCTTAAAAAGTGGTGGTAGAGAGAGGTGGACGAGGCCATGGACTATAACAGAGAGGTGGACGAGGCCATGGACTATAACATTCACCACGATTCTTAAAATATTTTAGGTTTTTTTTACATATATGTTTTGCAAGAAATACAAACATGCTAAATTGGTGTATAGTTTGTGCACATTGTTGCAAACACTTCAAGTAAACATCTCTAGAAGTATGTTTATAAGGGTCCGTTTGCCATGATTTCTACTTCTTTCTCTACTTTTTAAGAACTTGAAAAAGATAACTTCCTCTGAAAACTCTATTATACGACAAAACACTTTTAAAAACTTATACAAATATGTTTGAAAGTAGCATTTTAGTTTTAGAAACAACTTTTGATTTTCAAAAGTCCCACCAAATCATCCTAAGAAAATAATATCTAATGTGCATGTGCACATATAAACTCATAAGACAAGACTTCTTAGAGGGATATGGAATCTACAGTCATTGTTGAGTAGCAGATAAAATGCTCTCTAAACAGCACAAACATATATGTGGCTGATAAACGCGTATTGTAATCCTTTCGAGTAACTTGAAGCAAAGTATACGATAATTGGGTGCCATATGCCTCTCATCATTCGTGCAAATAACTAATAAAAATCTTTGAAAGTTTGTTCATTATATTGTCGAGTCAAACATGCACTTGCGTAACCAGGTAGAACCATCTAGTGCAGTTCAAATATGTTATCTGACTTCAGAAAACAAAGGCACAACAAAATGGATATCTTTATGTATTATAAAAGGACATATCAAGCATATTAATAGATGTTTTGCACATAGAAAACTATACTATATTATTTTTCGATTCATATGGAACTAACAAATTCATTATTATTTGATTACTTATTTTCCCTTACCCAAACCATCAAATAAAGGGCCATACTATGGGAACATTGGGGGATCCATAATGGTGTCCAAAATGGACACATGGATCCCCCCCTATTGGAGGGGCGCCGGCCCCACCCGACACCCCTCCAATAGGGGGGCTCCATGTGTCCATTTTGGACACCATTATGGATCCCTCAATGTACCACTAGATTAATCCTCAAATAAATACCCGAAAAAAAAAAAAGAAAAAAAAAAGGGGAAGTTGGAATCAGAAAGCCAAAGATGTTTTACATTTTCATTCTAACAATGGACTCAACTATTATTAGCATGAAGAATGTATACTTTAGGTATACTATGCATAAGCTCTTAATAAGTTGCTGAAGTTGATCACCGTTTATGGTGTAATTACAGGTATAGATCAAGCCCCTCGCAATCAATGCAGCAAAGAATTGGCAAACTCGCTTCACTTGACAGCTATGAATATATTTCTCTTTTATTGATGCAACCGACTCCATCTAGTGTGCTCTGAATGTTCAGTCCGTTACATCTCGCCACACATTGCTCCACATGGCAAGCTCACCGCGGCCCATTTGTCGATTAATGAGCTTGCCGACCCACTCCAATCGGAAAACGACATCCCTCGAGGCAGTCCTTTGTCAAGGATGAAGCCCTGAAGCTATGCTCCATTGTTTACCGAGGTAATAAAGCTCGACACAAGCCAAAGCTGAAGCCCAGCTATGGCAAGCAATGACCCTTACTCTAGGATTCTAAATTGATATCTAGGATCGTATGCTTTGGCCAAGGAGATGAGGCCAGGTGTATATTCATCCAACGAACACCATTTCATTTGTAACATTATAAATACTCCCTCCATATATCAATTAAAGGCTAATGAAACTCAATACACTTAAAAGCTACTATTTGTTTTCTCTCTTGTTAATGATATACTTGCTTTGATAGAGTTAAGATCACTTTGTTTCTTTGGAGTTTTTTGTGATTCGTTATCATTTTACAAGCATTACCGAAATACTTTGTCGGGGCCCAAAGATATTCGTTTCGTGTTATAATGCTTCCCCTACATCCAAACCCGGAGTATTGTTGACTAGCATCTTGTCCATACGTGTTAAAATCAGCTTATGTGTACAGGAGTGGGCCCGGTACCTATTGTCCGTGTCATCGTAACAGAAAACGAGGTCAACATATTAGTGTCATTAGTGGAAGGCCACACTATAACCATGAGCAACCCATGAAAAAGCTTGTCGAAAAAATAATTGGACATCCCCTTTGAAAAATGATTTGTTTTTAAAAAAAGAACGAGAGGAAACCCCCAAAGTTGGAAAAAATTTTGACAATTTAAAGAAAGATGAGTTCTGACCGTAAGGAAAAATAATGATGGAGTCCCACAGACAATAGCAGTAGCCCCAGCCCAATCAAGTTGGTGTCAACCTTACCACCACCATAGATGCTGTGGGATGATGATAGTTGCCCAACTCACCATAGAGATGGCCACCATGGCATCTAATATGAGAAACATCAATAACCAAAATATAGCTATGCAAGAACTTCTAATGCAAATGCAAAGCCAAGGAGATTATCCAATCCCTCATTTTGCACCACAAGAACAATACCCGCAAGAGGACGAGGTGCAGAGCCAGGAAGCCCCATCCTCTAGGCATGCCAGAAGAGGTA
Source organism: Olea europaea var. sylvestris (assembly GCF_002742605.1). Lineage (NCBI taxonomy): Eukaryota > Viridiplantae > Streptophyta > Magnoliopsida > Lamiales > Oleaceae > Olea > Olea europaea. Next base: position 16,074 of record NW_019233533.1, read on the forward strand.
GCCCCTTGAAAGAGAAGTGAGAGTTGATATTTCCTTTAATTATGCATCTGGCGGACCACCGAGGACTTGTTTGACATGGAAGACAATTGCCCTCTTGAATATGAACGGGACCGTAGGCCTCGAAAGTCTGTCAATATATTTGACAGAATTAGTCTTGCAGAGCCTTGGCCTATGCAGCCTTAACACCCCTCAGCGCCTAGAAATAGGCTACAACCACCACCCTCTAAGACTTGGCAACAAGAGGAAAGGCAAGAACATGTCCCCATGTTAACCCGCCTAGAAATAGGCATTAAAGGACGGACGAGGCGGCAAGGACCCAAGTAGGCCCATCTCATCTATCGCCTAGATATCTGGCTACTGAAGCGGATGATGATTCTGATGAACCCAACGATCTTGTAATATTGACGACGATGATGAAAATTTTCCTTTTCATAAAATGCTCATCACCCAACCATTATATGATGCCAAAGGTACCAAAGTACGATGTAAAAAATGACTTGGCTAAGCACTTGACAATTATAAAACTCATATGAGCCTGAGAGGTGCCACCTCACTATAAAATGCAAAGCTTTCCACCTGACCCTAAGTGGGGCAGCAGAAAATTTGGTATAGCGGGTTATCCCCAGAAGTATTAGAAGTTGGCCAAAGTTTAAAACCACATTGTTGAAAAGATTTTTCATAAGCAAAGAGGGAGAGACCCCCATCCAACATCTCCAAGATATGAGGCAACAATCCGAGAAAACCCTGAAAGCTTTTTGCCTCGATTCACTGACATGAAGACATATTGTGTAAGGTGTTGTAGACATTGAGAAGAGGTCTAAACATGAATACCTTTTTTGACCCAACTACTTATGACGCATTGCTGGAAATGATGTGGCGGGAGATTATCAATGAAGAATTAATCAATCATAGGAACAAGGCCAGTAGAGTTCTCCAAAACATCGAAAGAAACATTTTAATATTAAAGCTTTGGTGTGGCTAATATGATATTAGAGATTAAGATCTCTAGAATATCGAAAGAAATTGTATTTTCCCAATTTCACTATATTGAGAGTATATTAAAAGGTAAGATGCACTAGATGGAAGTTCTGTGAAAATTTTTATTGACACACATTTACACTTAGTCAAAAATACGAGTGAATGTGTGTTACAACTAAAGTGTTCACGGGTTATAGGTAGTCTAATGTATATTACAAACTGCAATCAATCAGACATAGCTTGTTGTGAATAAACTTAGTAGATTTACAAGTAATCCAAGCTATAATCATTAGAAGGCTTTGACAAGGGTTCTTAGATATTTAAAATATATTTTAACCTATGGTTTGCGCTTCACAAAATATCCCACGTTATCGGAAAGATATTGTGATGCGAATTGGATATTCAACATGAAGAATTCCTAGTCTGTTAATGGTTATGTATTTACCATTGGTGGAGCTCCTAGAAGTCGACAAAGCAAACATATATAGTTCGATCAACAATGAAATCGAAGTTTATTGATTTGGATAAAGTTGGAGAATAAACAGAATAGCTTCGTAACTTCTTGAAAGATATTCCATGTTGACCTAGGCTGATACCTGTAATAAGTATACATTATAATATTTAATCGGTGATTATGACACAAAGCAAAAATATAACGGTAAGTCTGCACACATACATTGTAGACACAATATCATTAAGATACTGATCTCAAATGGTATTATCTCCATAGATAATGTGAAATTAAAGGAGAACATGGTAGATCCACTTACGAAAGGATTACCGAGAGATCAAGTATGTTGCCTATCGAAAGGAATGTGATTAAAGCTTACTATATAAGAATCTTTATAATGATAACCCTACCTTGTTGATTGAAGATCCCATGATTTTGGTTCAAGGAGACAACTAAGTTATAAAGATTCAATGATGTACTTAGAAAAATTATTCTTAACTCATTCCTATGATAATTAAAGTGGCTTCTACAGATTGTTAAAAGTTAATATATGCTTTAATGATTTCTATATTTTGATTAAGTCAAGTGGAGTATGATAGAATACTCTTAATAGGAGGTTATCTATGTAAGTGTGAGGTGGGGCCGTTTCAACGAAAATTGTTCAAGGCTAAAATTTTCCAAAACACTTATGAAACCCAAGAGTGGTTTAGGGCCAAAATGATCAAACCATGAGACTCATGAACGAATTAGGGAAAATATCTATATAAGTATTGTTGTCTTGGTTTACACTAACTATTGAATAGTTCAAAACATCATGTTTACCAATTAGTCAAATAAATTCGATAGTATTTTATTAAGGAAGGGTCAAAGTCGAAAGCTATCTTACCGGATGCAGTATTTTTTTGCTCTCTCTCTCTCTCTCTCTCTCTCTCTCTCTCTCTCTCTCTATGTTGTATCATATTTTCACATAGCATGAACATATTCGAATTTCCATTCATGATGGGGTTGTTGGAATTTGGTTTAAAAAAAAAAAAAAAATTGGTTAAGTATAAACTTGAAAAGTGACTTTGTGTCAATTTCGGCCAAATATTCAGGCTTGACTCAATAGTCAAATTATAAAACTAAATAGACTAACTTGTTCTACTCATTGAGTTGATCGTAATAGTATATTGGTATTTTAAAACCAGAATGAATGAGAAATTGCAGTACAAAGTTAGAAAAAGAGCAGAAAAGAGACCAAAATTAGCTAATATCGTCGCTCAAACGGTAGGCTAGTGCCAAACGAGTGGCGAAGCTGTCATTTAAACGATAAGCCAGTGCTAAGCGAGTGCAAAGTTTATGCTAAAAAGGTGTCAGTGACGCTCGAGCAAAAGATAAGTGACAGGTGAATGACAGTAAAGGATATGCCCCTTCTTCAAGTTCGGTGAGGTTTGGGTGTCTTTTCACTCACAACCTCTTTTCTTCTATAAATAGGACCCTTTAGACATCAATTACTTATCATATGTCATTGACATTGAGTCTTGCATCAAAAACTCTTGCAAAAACTCTCCACAATTTATCCCAAAAATTATTTTCTTACAAAGAGAAGAAAATCGTTTGAGTTCGCAATTTCAAGTTCAATTTGTTGTATGTTGGGAGATAAGTTCCGTAATTTGTTAGCACTGTTGCGGGGCAATTTGTTGTAAAGAGAAAGTGTTTTATCACTTGAAATTGCTTATTGAATTAGAATAGTCTGTGTTGTGTCATTTTGCGGTGAATGTTACTCTTCTAATAAGTTAATTTTATTATTATCGAATCATGGTCTAAATGATTATTTGATCCATATGATTTATACTATAATGTGTAAGTGTTATGCCCTATGTCCAATTAACTTTTGATATAGACACTTTTAATATATAATTGATGCATTTCATTTATAGCAGATATACAATTTAATTGAATTTAATATTCTAATAAATTAAATAATAGATTCCATAGGCTCAAAGTCTTGGTAACTTGTTAACATAAGGAGTTGTCATTATGAGATACAAATTATGTATGATCGAATCTTAAATCATTCGTGATCGTAGGTAATTATGAAACACATATATCGTTATTACAGTTAGTCATCATGTGTGACATTTCTCACTTTTGAAAACAATAGTTGATCTCACAAGCTAAAGTAAGGTAATACTTAAATGAATACATGAATGTTTTATTATAGAATAAAACATTGGGGACCCATAGAAGAGATTTTACATGGATAACTATCTGATTGTCAGTTGTTAATATCTAATATTCGGTAGTGAAATTGATCATTTGACTTGAGGTCATCATAGTGCCTTATATGAGGATAGTTATGCTTTAGTGACGTTGGATGTTGCTTTGTCAAGAGTCGCTAATACGATATCGTTCGGATATGTCAAGAATCATATGAAAGTTGTGATTGATCAATAGGGGATTTGTCAATTTTAGATAGTAAGAGATTATGATTTACATTCATTCGGTTAAGTTGATAATGAAACTCTTGGCCAATGTATACTTAAGAGTCTAAAGGAGTTTTCAACTTACATTGACGCAATATTGGGATGAAAGATGTGATCAATAATCGAGATTGATACTTTTTCATATCTTGTAATTGATTGTATCATATTGACTAAGAGATTATAGTGTTTTACAGTAAATAAACAAGTTTGATTTTATTATGCCACGTGACATTTCCTGTGACA
>NW_019233533.1:22897-32488 GCF_002742605.1 Olea europaea var. sylvestris
AAATTCAATAATTTTAAAAGTAATAATTTTTTTATGCATGCACCAAAGTGGGTCTATATAGTGTGCGGTTGCAGCTACATATGCTCTTTTATTAACCTCTTCCCATATATCAGAAATTAAAGATATAGCACCTCTATATTGTTGCAAACCCATAATTAATTGTCGTTTTGAATTATTGAAATATTGTATTGTATCGGCACGAAGAGTGTTGTGACTTCCGCAATGTACCTCGATTGTAGATATTCTTTCACGAACGAGACAAAGTGTTGGTTGTCTGCAATAGCCAGAGGCAACTCAGTGACGGCAACAAATTTCACCATTCCTGTTCGAGTATTGTCCTCCGAATACACCCACGTGGATAGGGGTGAAGTTATAGAACCGACGCCTAGACTGGCAAATTGTAATTGTGTTTGACCAGTTGGAAGAAGTCCATGTCTGGCCGCACATGCTTTGTAGTGGCGGTTGAGATGGGTGGTACCAATTCCTTTTTACCATTTCAATCTTTGTTGACAGTATTTACATACTGTTTTAAATTCTGCAAGGTCATCGACGACTTTTTCCGTTAAAATCAACTTAAAGTGATCTCAACATTTTGCTACTTTTTTGGCGTTTCACTTTCCCCTCGCATATGGGATGTTTAATTTGGCATCTTCGACCTCATGTTCCGCTTCGAGAACGTTAATATCATCCAAATCAATTGGATTGTGGCTTCCCTGATTGTGAATGTGAACATCTTCAGGTATGGGTATGTCATTTAAACCAACAAATTCTTTTGGAAATTGACTTTGCGGCGTCTTAGGCGATTCGCCATGATGTGACCCACATCCCATATCGAATAAGCTCTCAACAAATGAGCGTTGATCCATTTGTTTGATTGTTTATGATGAAATTCAAATATAATAATTAGAAGAATATAAATGTAGTGAGATTGTATGAATTGAGAATTGGATGAATTGAAATTGTAACTAATAAACTGTAAAAATTGAATTGATATTGTATATTTTGCAACATAAGAGAGTAAAAACTCAATAAATGATATAATAAAAGTGAGTTGAAAGAGTTGGAGTAGATTAAAGGGGGGTTAAGGGGTATTTATAGTAGAAGGGAGGAAAAAAAATTTAAAAAAAATTCAGTCACCGTTTCGGTCACTGAAAAAATTCAGTGACCAAATGGTCACTTTAATAGGGGCTCTTGCAGCTCGTGGCTCGTTCAAACGAGCCGTTCGTGGGCTCTCGCTCGGGCTCGTGATTTTACGAGCCCGAGCCACCGAGCCGATGAGCGGCTCGGTCCTTTTGACATCCCTAATTGTGCTTTATTTTTTGAATTGTGCTATTTGTGCAATGGAAGGGTTTCACAAAATCATCCATAGCACACACAATAGAGGATGTGTGTGTGTGTGTGTGTGTGTTTTTTTTATTTATTTTTTTTTTTTTTTGCAATATTTTATTTAAATGGGATTCACCCATGTGAGTATTCTAGAAGAGGTGAACCCCTCCTCTGTACGTACAGACTAATTCTTATTATTATTATTATTTTTTATTAATGTGATCTTGAGTAGGTGGGGGACTTGATGATGAGTAAATCTTTCATATATGATTTTTTTAGGCGACTAATCAAAATTATTGGCAGAATTCACAAGTGAATCCTTGCCAGATTGAAACGAAATTGTGTAACATAATCGCTCTATTTATAGTATTAATGATATGATAGACTGTAAAAGCTAAATTTGAGACTGTATTCCACTGTTGTATTGCATATTTCACAAACTATGGCAAAAGTTGTTGGAATTAGGAAGCGGAATTATCTAGAAATTAAAAATTTCTTTAATTCAATAAAAGGAATCGTCTAGATGATCACATGTACGTTATATCAAAAATAAAATATTTGATTTTTTACCTAAATTCGATGATAAATTTTTGAATTAATTTTGAATCACGAACTTCCAACTTTTTTTTTATCACGAACATCCAACTTTTTCATTTTAAGAACTTGATGTTTCAAACCTCCAAGTCTTTTATAGTATTCTGCAAAGTCAAGACTATACTGGTGGGTGGGCACATTCTTTTAATTAAATCAAGAAACCAATTCTTGAATTTGACAGTTAAAAAAATCAAGAAAAATAATTTTTCTCTCTCTCTTTTTTCTGTCCAAAATTTGAACACGATGGAATTATGTATTATGAACATAGGATTTCTATGATCCATCTAATATCTATTTATAGAGATAAAGAAGTTCCAATCCTTATACAATAATAATTCATATTCAAATAGGGGGTCTAATTAAAGTCCAAATCTAATTAGTTTACATTTAATTATATATTTGTAATCTTAAAACTTCAATTACAATTATAATTAAATTTACAACTTTCATAGTAATTACAACTAAGTACAAAACTTTATTGTAATTATAATTAAGTCCAAAACCATTATAATTATCGTAATTAAGCTCCAATACTTCATGAAGCTATAACAGGGACCTGATCGAATATATATTATCCAAACTCTAATAATTAGATATGTCGACCCTAGACCACCCAATCTAATTATTAGTCTTTGTTTTTTTTTCATTAAAGGCAAAAGACTGAACTCTCGAAATATATAAAATCACAGAAATCAATAAATCTATAATATTTTCCTCTGACCTGTTGTATATATATTTTACCCCCGTTCGAGATCCAATAATTAGTTATGAGCATAAATAACCATTTTGCCCCTCTAATTTTTCTAACTAACTTAAGTTTTATTTTCTTCAACAGTCCTGTGAACTAATCATAGATGTCGAAATTTAGCCTTTGCCAAACACTGAGCTTAGATTTTAGCCGTTCAATAAAAAATACTGAAATAGTCACTCTACTCATTTTACAGGATGACGGTTCCTAACACGAATTCATATTCTCTACTCCACTCATTTTCAAGTTCCCAACTCATTGAGATATTTGACCCATCAAATTGTTCTCACCAATTAATGATCAAAAAACCATTAAAATCACAAAAATATATACATAATCCTGTCAAGGGATTTAGATGAAATATACAGCGGCCAAGTGAAATTTTATTCTCCACACGATCATGCTATAGAATTAAATTGGACACGCGGTCCGTTCAATATACTCTAAATGTACTAGTATCATCTTTAACTATTACTGTGATAAAAACAAATCACAAACCTGAATAGTAAATGGGTCAACTCTAATTGATTTTTTTGTGTTTTTTGAGGAAATCCCCCCCCCCCCCCCCCCACCCCCCAAAAAAAAAAAAAAAAAAACTCTATTTATTTTGGTGTAGATGACAGGTAAGCCTATATTCCTTGATTTTAATAGGACTTCTTACAAGTGTTATTTCAATATACTATTATAATAAAAAAAAATCGAGTTATTAATGATAGAATGAAACCAAAATGGGTATTATAGGGTCAAGTGAATTCAACAATATACGCTTGTTGACATTTGAGCCTTTATTCTCCTTTCGAATTCTATCTGAAAGGATTCTAACACTGTTTGATTGTGAATATCTGAGATGGTTATTGCTATTCAAGAATTCTTGTTTGGGCATAAAATTCCATATAAAATTGTTTTCTTATTTTCTGGATATGTCCCGTCAAGAATTAGGTTTTCAATTTTATTGAAAAAAATTTCACACGCCAAAGTAATCTATACATTAGAGAATACCATGAAGGTCTTGAAGGTTGGAGCTTGATGTTCTTGAATTAATGCTGAAAATTCATGAATTAAAAAGCTAGAAATTCATCATTCAGATTCAATTAAGAAAAATATCGATTTTGGTAAATTATATATTTATAACATACATGTGAAAATATCTAACGAAGAACCTGAATGATTGGATTAAAATAAATAAATAAATAAATAAATTCGTGATTAATTCTTGTTCAACAACATGTAGAGACGACAAATATACATACATGTTGGCATGCCTCATCATTTAAACCAAGCAATAAGTAACAAAACATTTTTTTTTCCATTTCTTTTAAATTTTTGTAAAAAGCAGGGAGGAAGCAATAATAATTAGCATGGCTATCTCACCTTTATTCCTCCTTTTCATTTTATTAAGCATTAAAGTACAAATGAAGTATAACTTTAGAATGTACTAAGTATAGCCTAATTGGTGCCTGTGCTGTAGTTATTACTACATTGAAAGCGCCTAGTTTTCCACTTCAATATTCCATTGGGGCCTCAAAGCCGTAGAATGGATTGATTGTCATCAACTTTTCTTTCTACATAGAAAAATAAAATATTATTAAGGAATAATTGTAGTCGTAGCTCCAAATCTTTGAACTATTAGCAGACCTTTCACGAACCTTTAATTTATTGTAGCTGTCACCCTTAACATTTTCAAACATTGCATCTGAAGCCTTTTTGGACAGTTTTTATCCAAAATTTCATCAATTAACCAAAAAATGATTTTGGCCATATTTTAACAATTTTTAAAGGTCAAAATAGTAACTTTACATTAAATCAAAATTAAAAAAAGGGAAAAATAAAATTGGTCTTCTTTCCTAACCCCACAATTGTAATGCGGACGCTATTGTTCTTTCACGCAAGAAGAGTGGCAAACATTGAGTCTGAAATTGGAGCGATTTTTGGAGCAATTGATGAAATTGGAATGTTACCCGAGGTCATAAAGACTGATGCCAATTGGTTGATTCAATGTTGCGCGAAACAAGAATTGAGGTAAGGAGATTTGAGTTCGCAACCGCTAAATCTATTAGATAAACCTCAGAACGAAACTGGTGCATTATTAGTTAATTTTAGGCAGAGTTAGCAAAATAACCCACCCCACCCGGCCCGGTAGGGGCCACGCCCCGAATGGGGAAAAAAAACTCGCCCCGTCTCAAGTCACGCCTCGCCTAGAACCCACCCCGTGAAGAAGTAATGAAAAAAATTGTTAGTTTGAGCATTATTTGCTTTAGATTTTAAAATTTTGAATTTGTATTTTATTATCTAACAATAGCATAATTCGAAATTTTGAAAATGTGTATGTGTGTCTGTGTGTAGATAGGGGGCAACAATTGGGCTAAGGCAAGGCGAGCGGGGCGAGACACTACCATCTTTAATTTTAGGCCGTATGTTGATTTTCAGGATGCTCACCTACCGGTGGTGGTGTGCCATCATGGGTATCGCTGTAGATGGGTTTTCCGGTGGTTTTTGCTGATTTTTATTATTTATTTATTTATTGAAAAAATGAATATAAGTTCTGGTGGTGGTAACGGTTACAATTATGGTGCGTGTGTGGGTGTTGGCATTGGCAATCGTTGATGATTTACTTTGGTGCCGATGGTTAGCGATGAGTAGAATGATTTTGGTTTGCGTTGATTTTGGGTGAGGGTTTGTTGTGGGATGGGAGTGGATTTGGGGTGGGTTAGGGAAGAAGACAATTTTTTTTTTTTTTTTAATGTAAAGATACTATTTTGCCCCCTTTAAAAATTGTTAAAATGTAATCAAAATCTTTTTCTTTTTTTTTTGTCAACTGACGAAATTTTGGATGAAAATCGTCCAAAATGGCCTCCGATGCAACATTTGAAAAGGTTAGGGGTAACAGCTACAACAAATCAAAGATTGGAGAAAAGTTTGCTAATGTTTCAAAGATTTGGAACTTTTGCTGCAATTATCCCTATTATTAATTATACTGTTCAATATCTTTGTATATTCGTCCCCTCGTTTGTTCTCGTTTTTCAAATAAGAAACTTTATCACAAAAGTCTCAATACTTGCCAAACAAGGATTTTAATTCCAAAATTAATCTAGTTGTACAAAATAAGTTGACAAAAGTGGTTGACAAAATAAGTGTTGGCAGAATCATGTTCATTACTCGTGTACACTTTAATTTTATTATTCAATTCAAAGCCTTACAATTATATTCTTTCTCCAACCAAAATTTCATTAAATTTTTACTCCAGCCATTTTTGGGTCAAACCTGAGAGTTCTCAAGCGAATCTAGTATAATATGCACATTCTACCGAAGCCACTGGCGGATCCAGCACTGGACGAGCCGTGCTGCTGGATCCGCTGGGAGCCCTTTTTTTTTGCTGAGAAATAGACAAATATATAGGATATATTATTGGTACTCTTCCATTCATTCCTTCTAGCCAAGTTGGTTAGCGCTTGCATGTGATTTTTTGTTGCCCCAGTTCCAATCTATCCACCAATTTATTATATAAACTTTTTGTTACACAATTTTTACCAAAAAAATTGAAATAAGAAAAGGGCCAGTGAGGAATCGAACTTGTGAGCTATTCTAAGATATAATGAAAGATTGACCATTATGACATATGATGAGTTGTGGTACAAAGTTTAACAAAATAATATATGTAAGATTTTAGTGGTTAATAATGTAATTTGATGAGTACGATTTATTCTTATAACAAAATTATATATGTTCAACTTCAACAAAATTATTATTTTATTTAAATTTTAAGCCTTGTTTGATTCTCATTTAGCTTAGAATATATTTTTCTTTCCCTTATTTCCGATCAAACATTCTTTAGTAAAATAATATTACACGTAAATTCGAAATTTTTTATTATTTTTAACTACATATTCTCTATCAAATCACTATTTCAAAATGTATTTTTTTTGCAAAAAATGACATCAAACGAGCCCTTAATATTTTATTACAGCCGTCCGTGCTGGCTCAACATTCGGGATTCGCCCTTGACCGAAGCCCCAGTGAACTGGCGTGGCATGATACTGGTGTACACTCTACGTGGTCAAATACATGAACTTCTGTGCCTCTTTGGAATTCAAGAATAATTGCATGGAACCCACGCCTTTTATATTTCCAACTCTTCCATATTTAATAAAAAGTATGCTTTTGATCAGTGAGTTTATTATCAAGAAAGAAAGAGATCAAAAACTCGCTATAGTTACATCGTGAGTCCATCGTGAGTCCGTCATGAGATCAAAAGGTAGCAAATCAGAGAGGAAGAAGAAGATGAACCACCAGCGGCAGCGCATGGCGGAGGATGGTGGCGGAGAGGCAATAGTTTGCAATGGAAAGTCTTGCCAGTCATGCACGGCGGGAATGATTGCTGACTGCATTGCTGTCTGCTGCTGCCCCTGCGTGGTGGTGAATATCTTGGCTTTTGCGTTCCTAAAGCTGCCGTGGATGGTGGCACGGAAATACTTGGGATTAGGGAAGAAGAGAGAATGTGAGATGATTTACGGCCATAATGGGAGGGAGACGTATGAAACTTGGGAGAAAGGAACGGGAGATGAAGGGTCATTAAAAATAGTGGGGGAAGAAGAGACAATGAACAGGGCGTTTGAGGAAGAAGAGGTTTGGTTAGAGTTGTACAAGGTTGGTCACCTCGGTTTTGGCAGAGTTTCTTTTACCGGAATTCCTTCTCAAACCAAGATGGAAAGTGCTACATGTACAATTGGGATTGACAACCATACACATGAGAGGGGGGCCCACGATGAATAAAATTCGTGGGCTCACTCCTGTGAAAGCGTTGTCAACCCCGATTGTACAACTAGAAAAATTCAACCAAGATTATATGAAAATAGAAATCTTCAGAAGTATTTAGAAATAAGTTCATTCAATGTGTTAAATGGGTTCCCTCCAACTTCTTTGTACGTGGTATCACTTGTGAAAGTCCATCCGTAGTTGATCTGAACAACATAAAGCATGCTTTAATTGATCTTCTTATTCAGTTTTGAATTTATACCAATTAGTAGTTGCAAAAAAATTTCCGTCACGTGGTCAACCAATCGATTGGTCTTAATTTTAAGTCATAGTGAGAACTATCGATAGTCGCTGTACGTGACAACTTGTTATCGCATTAATACATCAAATAACAAACAGTCACATGTATATTACATAGAACGATTACCAATAGTCTTCACTATGAATAACATTATTCTAAGCGATCGGTTGCATACATTCATAAGTAAATGTGAGTTGTTTTGAATGAAATAGGGTATGGTGGGAACTTTTTCATTCTAATCTCAAATTCAAGGGTTGAACCTGATCCAATTTTCATTAGACCAATATAATCAGATACGCGCGGAAATTGTCACGTGCGAACGGCTTCAGATCTTGGCTCACGCAGGGATGTGGATCGTCAACTGGGCCAATTCTTTGGGCTGCGTAGTTCATGCAGCCTTGGGTTTCATGGAGAGGAAATAGTGGCCAATAGCCGGTTGACTCGGCCATTTTTTCAAAGTGGCCTTTGACCAATTAAAAAAAAAAAGAAAAAAAGTAAAAATGTTTAAAATATTGAAAATCAAGAGAAATCCAAATTTACCCTTACTATTTAAAGAAGAAAGAGAAGATAGTAAGAAAAGAGAAAAAATACTGTAGCACTGATAAAAAAGGGAAAATAAACGATCCATATTTAATGTTTTTATGTTGATATTTGGAAGAAAAAAATATGATTTTGTATACATGTGTTGATTTTTTGAAAAATGCATGATTTTTGGGTAAGAATAATAGTTTGGGAGGAGGAAAATGGAGTGGGGATCGACGAAAATGGAGTTTTCCGACGATCTCCACAAAGGAGACGGTTAGCCCAGCTGACTGGACCGTTTAGGCATGCCCAGATGACCCAAACTCACCCAAACGCCCCAGTTGACTGGGCCGTCTGGGCGCCAGTTGACTGGACCGTCTGGGCCAGTCAACTGTGCCCAGACAACCCAGTCAACTGGGTCGCCTGGGTGCCCAGTTGACTGGGTCGCCTGGGCGCCCAGTTGACTGGGCCGCCTGGCACTGGGCCGACAATTTTCTAGGCCCAAATTTTTTTTTAAAAATTACTTATTTATTTATTTTCTTTAATTTTTTAAGTTAACGATTTATTTTAATTGCTTATATTGTGTTGTCTAATATTTAATTATTATTTGAATTGTTTAATTTTAATGTATATTATGTACTTAAAATTATTTCTTTGAAATGCTTAATATAAATGTTTTATTATTTATCTAAATATTTATTATTTGCCAATTTAGTTTTAATTACTTATTTTATGTTAAGTAATAGTAAAAAAAATTAAAAGAAATAATTAAATATTAAATAAGTAATATACATAAAGAACTTAAATAAATATTTAAACATCTGTAAAATAATAAATAAGCAATTAAATTAGAAAATTAAATTATCAATCAAATTAAATTTCTGTAAAGCAATTAAAATAAAATATTAAATATTAAATAAGCAATATGCATAAAGAATTAAAAAAAGTATTTAAACATTAATTAAAAATAAATAATTAAATTAAGTGTTAGTAAAATAATTAAAATAAGCAATGAAAATATTAAAATAAATGATGAAAATAAGTGTTAGTCAAAAAATTAAATGAAATAATTAAATATTAAATAAGTAACATACATAAAGAATTTAAATAAATATTTAAACATTCGTAAAATAATAAAAATAAGCAATTAAATTAGAAAATTAAAATATCGATCAAATTAATTATTTGCAAAGCATTTAAATAAATATCAATAAAGAATTTAAATAAATATTTAATCATTTTTTATTTTTTACTATTGAATTTAATTGTTTATAAATATTTCATGAATTATGTAAACTGTTTATTTGAGTAAAATAATTAATTTTTTTATTTCATTTTATTTAAAATA
>NW_019233533.1:35888-43221 GCF_002742605.1 Olea europaea var. sylvestris
GAAACCAAAATTAAATATTAATTTTTTATTTGAATAAGTGTTTAAAATAAATTATTAAATAATTTATTAAATATACATAATCAATTAAGATAATAAATTAATAAAATATTTAAATGAGAAACCAAATTAAATATTATTTTTTTATTTGAATAAGTGTTTAAAATAAATAATTAAATAATTTATTAAATATACATAATCAATTAAGATAATAAATTAATAAAATATTTAAATGAGAAACCAAATTAAATATTATTTTTTTATTTGAATAAGTGTTTAAAATAAATAATTAAATAATTTATTAAATATACATAAATTAAGATAATAAATTAATAAAATATTTAAATGAGAAATCAAATTAAATATTAATTTTTTATTTAAGCAAGTGATTAAATAAATAATTAAATAAAGAAATTAAATATTAAATAAATAATATATATAACCGATTAAGATAATTAATTAATGAAATATTTAAACAAGAAAGTAAATTTAATATTAATTTTTTTAATTTGGGTAATTGTTTAAAATAAATAATTAAATATAAAGTGAAAAGTGTTTGATTTTTTAATTTGTAATTTAAGGGTATTTTTGTCTTTTGAAACAAAATTCTATTTTTGTAATTGTATAAACTACTTAGGGGCATTTTTGTCTTTTACTCAACAAAAGGCCATTTTGGTTATAGACAAATATTTTTTGGTTAAAGTGAAAAATTGCACATTTGACTAAGCCAAACTAAAAATTACTCCTTTCATGGATCAAGAATGAAATTAACCTAGGGAAAATTACATTGCACCAGTTACTTAAAGACCACAATTTAAAAGCCAGGGACCAAGTTCCATTGTACACAAATCAGATTTTGACATAATATAATGAACCCTAATTTTATTTCCACCCAATTCTAACACTCGCAGTCTCCCTCTCCCTTTCCATCTTCTTCCTCATTCAGATTATGTCGACGCCGTCGTCGCCGTTAGACCATCCACCGCCAGAGATCAACCTCATTTCACTTCGCCGTCGCCAACAGTTGCTACGGGAATGAAGAGATCGGAGCCTATGACGAAAGCTCCGATCTGAAATTCGTCCGATTAGTGATGTTTCTCCTACGATTTGCTGTGGTCGATAGTTTGCGAGGTATATGTGCTGTGAACAATTCTCCGACGAGTTGTTGTGAACACCGCTACTCACGGCTTTGCTTGATTTTTTCCATGGTCTTGATCGTTGGTGGATTTGACGGCTGGTGGTGTGTGCGCCTGTGCGGTGGTGTTATTGATGGTATGGTTAGGCAGTGAGTCGTTGAATTTTTTTTTCGATTTGTGGTGTTCTGCCAGTTCATGTGCAGTAGCTCTGGTGGTGGTGGTGCCCCTGACAGTGGCTGTGTGCGGTGGTGGAGTTGTTGGAAGTGGTTGTTGGCGTGGTGATTTTGGGTGGAAACGGTGGTGAGAGTTGTGATGGTTTTTTACAGCGATGGAGGTAGTGGTTGGAGAGCTGGTAGTGTTGATTGGCTAGGTTTTTGTTAGCAATTGATTGGATCTGGTGGTGACTATTTTGGCGGTGGCAGTGGTGATGGCGATGGAGTGAGGGTGGTGGTGACAGGTGGTTGTGGTATGCGATCCATTGTTTGATATGCGATCAATGTGACCTTAAAATTTAACAATTGTAACCAATAAATTCGAAAATGTGACTAATAAATAATCTGTGACCTATAATTTTTTAATCTGCAACCAATGATGAAAACTGTGACTTATAAAATTTTTGATTTGCAATCTCGAAATAATTTGTGACCAACAAAATTTTTGATTTGTGACAAAAAAAAAAATCTATGACCAACAAAATTTTGATTTGTGACCAAGAAAAAATCTATGACCTATAAGTGGAAATTTGTGACCATAATTGTGTAACCGTGACTTTTATTATATTTAAATATTAAATATTTTTAATTAATTACATAAAAACCTGATTTTTACATAATTAAACTTAACCACTTTAATTTTGAAGTGTGCATACTTAAAACATGGTTTGTGAATTCTTCCCATTAACCTATCAGTTGATGAATTGCTTGCAGCCCATCATATCAAGATTCAAGACTCAGACAAATGGACTAATTGCCAATCTTTAATTACTTTTTCTAATTTTTCTGCTTACATATAGATTAGAATTTTGGCATAGCTAGTGTCAAAGGACATAAGTTCCACCCCAAAAATCTAAGCGCTTGTTTCGTAATAAGTTAAACAAACTTCATTTTTAATCATAACTTTATCCACTTTTTAACTACACATTTCATAGGACCACCAACTTTTATAAACTTATAGCAACATCGCATAATCCCTATTTATATTTAATTTAACTAGGTGGAGAATCCCAATAATTGAACTTAATTAAAGTATATTTTAGCTAAATCCCCCTCCCTCAAGACCTGCGGAGGCCTCAAAATGGGACAGAAGTAGTAGTTCTTGACTACAATTCCACGGTGGAGCTTGTCTTCCAGGGTACAAACACAGTTGCCGGGATAGCTCATCCCATGCACTTACATGGATATAGCTTTTATGTGGTTGGGTGGGGAATTGGAAACTTCGACAGAGACAGACACCCACTGAATTATAATCTCGTAGTCCCTCCTCTAATGGAAACAATTGCAGTTCCTAGAAATGGTGGGACAGCAATCAGATTCAAGGCAAATAATCCAGGAATTTAGTTTATGCATTGCCATTTTGAGCGTCATGTAAGTTGGGGAATGGGAATGGTATTCATTGTTCGAAATGCAAAGAGCTGCGATGCTAAAATACTGCCTCCACCTCCACAGGTCATGAATAAAAACCTGTGTTCCCTTCTTAACAACTAACCGGGAATAACTGAGATGTTTATTTTCTGTGATGGAGAAAGGTTTCACTTTCTTGGTCTTATCATTTAACCACCTTCCATTATCTTAGCGAAGAATTCAACGTACTCTGCATTACATTATTATATAAACTGTGAATAAGATGAAGAAACAGAAATGTTGATGTGCCATCAAATTAAGAGAATAATATAGGTGAATAGAACATAAGATGGATGTTATCAAATATCATCCACAATAGAATTCATTCCGGGTAGGGTAGATGCAAAAATATGCATAAATGCAACTCCATTATGCTACGTAGTAATACAAGACGATGGTTCTTAGCCAGCTAGACTCGACTCTGCAACATTTTCTATATCTAAATCCCATATCATGTCGACAAAATTACAAGGGTCGTTTATAAAATTACAAGGGTCAGTCGGGCAAACTGGTGCCTACAATCTGCTATATAGTAATACAAGACAGTAGTTCTTAGCCAGCCAGGCTCGACTCTGCAACATTTTCTATATCTAAATCCCATATCGTGTAAATAAAATTACAAGGGTCGGTCGGGCAAACTTGTGCCTACATTGTGCTATATAGTAATACAAGACAGTAGTTCTTAGCCAGACAGGCTCGACTCTGCAACATTTTCTATACTAAATCCCATATCATGTTAATAATATTACAAGTGTCGATCGGGGCAAACTTGTACCTACAATGTCCTGTCAATCTTGATATACATAACACCATCAGACGAATTTCAAGTATCTCATAATCATATGGACACTCATTTTAAGACTTCAATATTGAAATATTTGTTGGTATTTCTCCTCTTCTTTAATCGTACCTATTTCTATTGGATCAAGATACCATACCATGCACCAACTAACCTGTATACCTTCTCAACAAAACCGCAATACCATTATCGAAATCATATAACTAACCATTCTCCCCACCAAATACAAATGTCAATAATATGATAATATTTCATGAAAATCCCATGAACTAAGCAAATGTATGAATGCACACATGTACAGAGTAGAATGAAACAAGCAGATCAGTTCAAACACAGAATTTCGTAATCGAAATGTTGGGTTCAGAGCGAATGACTGGTAATAAGATTGACTGCATCTACAACCAAGACTTAAGTACAGAAATCATTCAAAATTTATCACAATTTCCATACAATTTGATATTTAATTGAAAAAAAGAAAATAATATATAAAAAAAGGGGAACAAAAAAACCCTAAGCGATTGAGACTTTAGCACCTGCTTCTTCGAGCTGCTTTTTGGCTTCCTCAGCTTCATCTTTAGATGCTCCCTCCTTAAATTTCTTCGGCAATCCTTCAATCAATTCCTTGGCTTCCTTTAAAGCCAAATTAGTCAAAGCCCTAACTGCTTTAATAGTAGCAATCCTCGCGTTGCTCGGCACCTCCTCAATCATCACGTCGAACTCCGTCTTCTCCTCGACCGCAGCGGGAGCATCCGCGACTCCCGCCCCAGCAGGAGCGGCAACGGCGGCTACGGGGGCGAAAGAAGCAGCAGAAACACCGAGCTTGTCCTGGAGGTACTCGACAAGTTTCTGAGCATCAGCAAGCGTCAAGTTTGAGATCTGGTCACCGAGGTCGACAACCTTTTCGGGAGCTTCTACGGCCGCCAGGGGACGGAGGAAAGTGGCGCGGCCTCGGAGTTTGGGGTTGGTCTTTTGGGGGAATTCAATGGATTGTTTTGGAAAGGTGACTGAAGGATGCGCAGGATAAGCAGCTGAGGGTGTTTGATAAGTGGATGGAGGGAGGGTGATTGAGGATAATGTGGAAGCCATTGTTGAATTTAGAGAGAGAGAGAGAGTGGGAGTGTGGAAGAAGATGAAGATGATAGGATAATGTATGAATTTTCAAGTTAATTTTATATTCCAATTTACGCATAATCAAAAATGACTAAAATTTTGATGGGCCTATGGGCCATTATATGTTCACAAAAGGTCTAGGCCCATGATTGTGTATCCAGGCCCAAAAGTGAAATCTGAAATTCAAATGGGGCATTCCGAGAATCGAACTCGGGACCTCTCGCACCCAAAGCAAGAATCATACCACTAGACCAAATGCCCACAGGTGGTTCCACTTTGAAACCTAATATATAGGTTTTATGTATTGAGCGACCTATATGCAAACTTACACTCTTTGAGGCTTCAAGTTGATTGGAAGCCCTCGAACATTTGGGCCAAATTTCAATACAACGGGTCTCAGAATTTGTGAGATAGTTCGATCCATTCGGCATATTATTTTTATTTTTGTTTGGAAACTAATTTTGAAAGAGCTTCTTACTCTCAAAGGTACTCTTAGAAGAAGTTTTATTAAACCAACTCTTCTAACTAGAAGAAGAAAAAATACTTTCATAAAATTAGTCAAACGAATTCAAAAATAGTTTTTCGATCTCAAAAACTACTATTGACTTTTCAAAATACCTACCAAGCGGTCCCTATGTTATTCATGCTAAAGGTTGTACCTTTCACCACCTTTTAGTTTGGTCAGATTGATGCATTGTGCTTGCACATGTTGAAGCTACGCTTTAGTCCATTACAAGGTTATGAGTTATTCAATGGAATTCTATGTTAAAAATTCTCTACACAAATATTTCCAAAGCCGACCTGATTCTGTTGTGAGTTCTTGTGGAATGTTGTTGGTCCTAGATTTGTGACTCAAACCGGTTTAAGGTAAAACGTAAAAAAACAAGAAATCAAAGAACACATGAAAATTTTCAACCAAAGACCCCGAAAGTTTAGCGACCACTATTTAACATTTATTCCCCCGTTGAACATCCGTTAGGATTTCGTTCCAATCCACTAGCACAACTAAAAACACACGCAAGGATATCGATTACAGAAGAATACCAAATGTTCGAAAAATTCTTCCTCTCAACTCACTATCCACTATTTCATAAAGGAATCAAAACTACTCACAAATTAGGATAACTGTTATTTATTAACAGCCCCAAGAATTCCATTCAAGAATTTACAAGAATATTACCCAGATGGTGAATCTCTCACAAATAGCATGGACCAAGACAGAATATAGAGACTAGGGTCTCAAAATTATCGTTCAAATGACTGTAGACGGTATATGTATCGTTTTTAGTGAACCATGCATCTCACGGTCATAAATCCTCCACGCTTCAGCCATCCATTCAGTTTAAGTTACAAATGCAATAGTCGTGTTTAAGAAACACGAATTCTCACGGTCATAGAACCTTCACTTGGTTGGACTGAGCAATTAGGCCTAACAATAGAAATGGTCAGCGGGTCGACAACCATCTTCTGGGCTCAAATTTTCGCAAACCCAAATCTTTACAAACTCCACCTTGCTGTAATGTGAGACCTTAGCAAAGTGGATTTAAATATAAACAACTAACTTCATTTGCTCTTATTACCTGTTCACAAAGAAAAGAAAAATTTAGCAAACTTCAAAATTCAATCAAAGAAAAATTTAGCAAACTTCAAAATTCAATCATCTCAAAGAATCAATGAATTTACCCAGTGGTATTACCTTTGTACCTGCATCAGTAGGATTTAACTTAGTCGGAATTTCGATCAACTTAATACCACATTTTTCAATTATATCTCTAATAAAATAAAATTTAACATCTATATGCTTAGATCTATCATGAAAAATTGGATTTTTACATTAGAAAATGACACTTTGATTGTCTGAACATAGCTTCACCTGACTTTCCATAAGTCCTAATTAATTTAATAAGCCCTTTAGCCATAGATCTTCTTCTACTGCTTCATTTGTAGCCATATATTCAGTCTCAGTTGAAGATAAAGCAACTAGTTTTTGAAGTTGAAATTTTTAGCTCACACATGTATTATTTACCACATAGAAATATGTAGTTGTAGACCTCCTATTGTCTAGGTTTCTAGCAGTGTTAGAGCCAATATATCCTTTAAATTTATGGCCATCTTTATCAATTTTAAACGAAAGTCCCAACTGATGTGTACCTTTCAAATATATGCATCGTTTCCAGCTAACCATGCATCTCACGGTCATAAATCCTCCACGTGTCAGCCATCCATTTAGTTTAAGTTACAAATGCAATAGTCGTGTTTAAGAAACATGATTTCTCAAATCTAGAACCTTCACTTGGTTGGATTGAGCAATTGGGCTAAACAATAGAAATGGTCAGTGGGTCAGCAACCATCTTTTGAGCTCGAATTTCAGCAAACCCAAATATTTACAAATTTAAATGATAATATGTTGCCACAAGCACTACATTCAACGGTCTTCAGACCAATTCTGTAGAATTCAATCTAGACCAAGTTTTGATCCTATATATGTTAAACAAATGTATAGATCGTGTAAAGAATATGTTCGTTAGACAATAATTCAAGCCATTTCCTTCTCGGAGATAGAACTATAATGTAAACAAGAGCATTACTGTATAAAATTTCTCAAATTCTTCAAACGTGCAATGCTGTCAAAAACAATATTTTCACCACCTTCCGTCCTACCATACCAGTAA